>NC_089802.1:150000-450000 GCF_029633855.1 Hoplias malabaricus
TTACGAAGGTTCTCATGTCTTCCTTCAACTGTTAAATCCTTAATCATCTTCATCCAGTCCTGCTTTTGGTAAAATACAGTTTAATATTCAGTTTTTATTTCCATTCATGAGTATGAATAAAGCAAGTAGAGGACTTTTTTTTTCTTGGAAATAACTTCTAAATCTGTCATTTGAAGAGAGTTGAGTTTCTAGGGTTTAATCAGTGGTTAGATGGAGACTATAAACATGTTCATGCATCAGTGCAATAAACCAGAGTTCTTCAAATTTCTGTCAAAACAGGCTTAAAGCCCTGAGACACTGTCCTGAGGGCATTCTATCATTTTAAATGAGGGCTTTGCTACAATCCAAACAATGTCAATAATTTCTAACATTTTTTTTTCTTTTTATAGCACAGCCATTCTTCTAAGGCTTTGAATGAAATCTCAGCGCAGTACAGGTTCACAGAGCACTGTCATAGATGGGAAGGATGAAAAATAAATGCGCTATTATATAATAATAAGGGCAGCAAAAGCTTAACTACAAAGAAAAGATGTTGGGACGTGAAGAAATATGAAAGCAGTGATTAATACATTTTACAGTTAACTCTATTAACGTTATTTATTTTTCTTATTTGTAAATTAATTTTGAAATCAGCCAGGTATGATAGATGAGTAAATTCAGGAAGGTTTTGTCCCTAAAAGATCATTAATTTTAAGTGTTATTCTCAGCAAACTTGAAGAGCATGTTTACAGCGGTCACCCTGCTGTATTTATAAGTATAAGCCTTCGCACTTGGGATGGACATAAATTTATGATTTTGAATTCTCGTCCTCCCCTCCCCATCCTCGCTCTCTCACTCCCGTGGACGCTGCTGAGCCGTGGCTGCTCTAAAAGGTTAAAAACATGTCTGCATGCCAGCAGCTCGAGCCAGCAAGAGACAGGAGGCGGCGGGGTCTCGGGCGTGTGGAGAGCAGGGCTGATGAGGGGAGACAGGTGCATATGTCAGCTCAGAATTATTGTGCAGTGCTTCATTTCTCTCCTGCTTCCTTCAGCTCAGAGAAAACACATTTCAACATTAACACTTTTATTTACATTACACACCATTGGCACCACAACCAAGATTGCCTCAGGAATGCAAAGCAAAGTAATACAGTACATTAAAAAAACTGATATTAGATATTCCATTTTGTGCCACTCAGCTTTTTGTTACTCTTTTGTTTACTGCACAGTGGCTGCTTGTTGATTGCATACTCTATATTTGTTGTTTGCATGCACTGTCTAGTTTGTAAAATCACATTTATAAAGCCAGTAGTTGTAGTCTACCTTTTCTTATGATAACTTCATGCCCAAGCCTTTGTTCCGTCCACATAATTAAGCAGAAGAATATCTTTATAATGTGCATTATGCACTACAGTGTTACAGTATACATTGTTCATCATATCATGCATTCCTACAGTACAGAATGGCTAAATCAGACCATCCACTGCCATGAAAGAATACAGAGCTACTCACTCCTATAGCTACATAACTTACACTGGTCATGGATTCATTCATTCATTTTACATAACCACCTCATACTGATCAGGGTATCTGTGGGTCTAGAGCCTTGGAGCACAAGGCAGGAACACACTCTGAACAGAGAGCGAGTCCACTACAGGACCGTCACACACTCGTGTGAGTTCACGTACGCATCCACAGCACATCTGCACCTGTTTTCGTTTACGTGATTGCAAAGTACAGGGGTTAGACAGTGAAAGTGAAACACCTGTCATTGTAGTGTGGGAGGTGTCAGGGCTAAATTGGAGCAGTCTGGTGGACAATCTTCATTAACTGCACACTGCACCAGTAAGACCATGTGCATCCAATGGTTCAAACACTGTGTCCTGAAGGCGGTGCCGTGTATCAGGACGACAACGCTCCAATACACACAGCAAGACTGGTGAAAGACTGGTTTGATGAACATGAAAGTGAAGTTGAACATCTCCCATGGCCTGCACAGTCACCAGATCTAAATATTATTGAGCCACTTTGGGGTGTTTTGGAGGAGCGAGTCAGGAAACGTTTTCCTCCACCAGCATCACGTAGAGACCTGGCCACTATCCTGCAAGAAGAATGGCTTCAAATCCCTCTGACCACTGTGCAGGACTTGTGTATGTCATTCCCAAGACGAACTGACGCTGTATCGGCCGCAAAAGGAGGCCTTACACCACACTAATAAATTACTGTGATCTAAAACCAGGTGTTTCATTGTCATTGTCAACCCCTGTACTTTTCTGTACTACGACCTGTGGTCAGCCCTGGATTTCTGGACTGATGAATGTTTGTTTTTCATTGTTATATTTTCCTAGGACTGAAACAATACCAAACCAAACATTTTGCAAAGTAGTTACTATTGTGCACCTCATCCAGACGTTATCCTCATAGTAATCTCACACTAACAAAGTCACATTTAAACTACAAAACTAGATAATCTTTTGAGAAATTATTTTGATTAATTAATGCGAGCACGAAGAGTATAATCCTTCATAATAATGTAATGTTTTTGATGATTTCCACATCGAAGTTGAGAACCTGTTTGTACATCCCAGGACACATGATGTGTTTGTTGCTAGTCAAAAGTATAAAATATAGAGAGCGCTTTAAAACAATATATCCATAAAAAGGTTTATAAATGACTTAAATCTGTATTTAATTCATTTTGTAATTAAGTTGTAAACACATTCACATATTCTATAGATTGTAACAGATATATACAAAGGACAGCAGTAATATTTGTAACTTACTGAAAATGTCAAGGAAAAGAATAGAACTAGAATGTGAATTGAGTCATTTCTTGTGTTAAAGTACAACACATTATCGGTAATGTCTAAAACAACATTCTGTTTGTACAAACCGGATTCCAAAAAAGTTGGGACACTAAACAAATTGTGAATAAAAAACTGAATGCAATGATGTGGAGGTGCCAACATCTTATTATAATAAGATAATAATTCTTAATAATTATAATAATAATTCTTAATATTTTATTCAGAATAGAACACAAATCACAGATCAAAAGTTTAAACTGAGAGAATGTATCATTTTAAGGGAAAAATATGTTGTTTCAATCCCACCAAATCCCAAAAAGGTTGGGACAAGTAGCAATAAGTGGCTGGAAAAAGGAAATTGAGCATATAACGAACAGCTGGAAGACCAATTAACACTAATTATGTCAATTGACAACATGATACCCAATAAAAAGCCATTTGTACCACTGTGTGGTAAAAAAATACAACACTCAGATGTCTGGGGACAGAGGAGACCAGTTTCTCAAGTTTAGAAATAGGAATGCTTTCCCATTCATGTCTAATACAGGCCTCTAACTGGTCAATCACCTTGGGCCTTCTTTGTCACACCTTCCTCTTTATGATGCGCCAAATGTTCTCTGTAGGTGAAAGATCTGGACTGCAGGCTGCCATTTCAGTCCCCGGATCCTTCTCCTACGTAGCCATGATGTTGTGATTGCTGCAGAATGCGGTCTGGCATTATCTTGTTGAAAAATGCAGGGTCTTCCCTGAAAGAGATGACATCTAGATGGGAGCATATGTTGTTCTAGAACATAGTTCTCTGCATTAATGGTGCCTTTCCAGACATTTAAGCTGTGTTCCATAAAGAACTCATCTGACCACAGAACAGTCTTCCATTGTGCCACACTCCATTTTAAAAGACCCCTGGCCCAGTGCACGCGTCTGAGCTTGTGGAGCTTGATTAGAAATGGCTTCCTCTTTACACTGTAGAGTGTCAGCTGGCGACGGCGGATGGCACGGTGGATTGTGTTCACTGACAATGCTTTCTAGAAGTATTCCTGAGCCCATTCTGTTATTTCCTTGACAGTGGCATTCCTGTTTGAGGGCCCGGAGATCACCAGCATCCAGTAGAGTTTTACGGCCTTGACCCTTATGCACAGCGATTGTTCCAGATTCTCTGAATCTTTTGATGATGTTATGCACGGTTGAAGATGATAACTTAAAAGTCTTTGCTATTTTATGCTGGGTAACACCATTCTGGTATTGCTGCACTATCTTTCTGCGCAACAATGGTGGAATTGGTGATCCTCTTACCATCTTGGCTTCAGAGAGACACTGACAGTCTGAGAAGCTCTTTTTATACTCAATCATGTTGTCAATTGACCTAATTAGTGTTAATTGGTCTTCCAGCTGTTCGTTATGTGCTCAATTTCCTTTTTTCCAGCCACTTATTGCTACTTGTCCCAACTTTTTTGGGATTTGTTGACGCTGTGAAATTTTGAATCAACATATTTTTCCTTTAAAATGTTACATTTACTCAGATTAAACTTTTGATTTGTCGTCTATGTTCTACTACGAATAAAATATTGACATTTGCCATCTTCACATCATTGCATTCAGTTTTTATTCACAATTTATTTAGTGTCCCAACTTTTTTGGAATCCGGTTTGTAGTTATTTGATTAAAGTTGGTGGTTAAATCTTTAACACTGTCACACCCTGGCCCTGTTGTTCCCACCATGTGCTTACTTAGCACAGTGCTCTTTGTTTTGTTTTGTTTTGTTTCTGTCTCCCTTGTCTCCTCCTTAGCCCCTCCTTGGTTTGTAGCTCCACCCTCTCATCAGTGTCTCCTCTTGTGATTGTTGTTCCCAGGTGTTTTGTGTTGTCCTCTAGTTTATAAGCCCTGTCTTGACTCTCGGTGTTTGTCGACCATTGCATTCCACTTATCCCTTTGTGTCTTGGTATCTCTGTTGTTCCAGGTCCCTCAGTTTCTTTTGTATCTCTGTATTTAGGATTAGCATTAGCTCTGTATTTAGGTTTAGCTCTGTGTTTAGCATTAGCTCCTTGATTTGGTTTAGCCTTAGCTTTCTGTTTAGTTTTCTGTGTATTTCAGTTCAGATTAGTATTTAGTATTTTGTCCTTATGTTTTGTGTCTGTTAATTCCTTGTTTTCTATTTGTTGTATTCCTTTGTTATAATCAAGTACCCTCTCTGCATTTACCTCTGCCTCCCAAAGTGCATAGCCTGACAAAAACATTTTAAATACGAAGCTGAAAGGTTTGAGGTTCACTAACAGAGACAACTACTTGAGTAATTGGGGGGGATGGGGGGGTCACAGTTGCCCTTTCTATCTATATGTTATAACTGATTATTACTTATTTTTAAGGTGTTTAAAACCTAATGTTATCATTAATAAACAGATTTAATTAATAAAACATTTATAAACCTTTATATGACATTATTTAATGTTTAATATTAAATATAGGAAATATGTAATATTTTTAGACCAAAATTATCAGAACTCTGTTCTCTGTACAGGAAGTGTGTAATGATGTGTGTAACCTACCCTTGTGTGAGCCTTAGTTAACTCTGGATATCTGCGCTATTCTGTGTAGACAGACACTTTCTCAGCAAGGATGCATAGAGGATGCCTCTTGCAGGCGTTGGAGAAATAGGGAAAGAGCTTCTCAGTGAACTTGTCCTTGAACTTGTGGATGATGGTGTTGTCACTGGCGTCCGAAAACGTGACCCTGCCCACGTCCCAGTCCAGCTGCACCCTCACCTTTTGTGGCTTCTTCTTCAAGGCCAGGGGGGCACTGGATGCATTTTTGGGCCTGTACTCTCCACCATACAGACACAGGGTCCACATTCCCCTCTCGGGATTAGGAGGAAACCACTCCTTCCTCACCACGTTCTCCCTGACCACCCCTAGAGCCCACTCACTGCTGTCCCCCACCTCTACATCCCAGCTGTGGCGGCCCGAGCCCAGGCCTTCAGAGCCCAACACACACTCGTAGTTGCAAAATCGCTCAGGATTGTCCGGCAGCGGCTGCTCCTCCTCCGTGTAACGCAAAGTGGTGAGGTCATCAGACAGAGAGAGGCACACGTCTGCCGTGTTGGGGTCCAGGACCACCGGGGCTGAGGAGAGTTGCACAGGAATGTTCAGAACCGTGCAGAACTCACAGGCCAACATTTGATGATTAAAGGTCAAAAGGCCTTTAATTTGTTCATTTTTCAGGAGAGGAGACACACACTGACAGCCATAACATTAAAGCCACTGCCTTGTTTGTACACACATTGTCCGTTCTCTCAGCTTCACTGACTGTGCCAAAGCACTTTGTAGTTCTACAGTCACTGGAATCATTTTTTACAATGTAGGAAAACACCCAGTTCATCACAGGGTAACACACTCACACCTGTGAACAGTTTCACACACTCACCCAGTCACTCACACACTCACACCTGTGGACAGTTCCACACACTCACCCAGTCACTCACACACTCACACCTGTGGACAGTTCCACACACTCACCCAGTCACTCACACACTCACACCTGTGGACAGTTCCACACACTCACCCAGTCATCCATGCACTACATTTTGAAATAGACTTGTGTAATTACTGTGTGAGATTTTTCAGTTGAAATGCATCATAAAACACATTGATCACTGTCTCTAGTTATTTTTACAATGTGTATAATTTGATGTCTGTGGGATACTCACTGTATGTTACAATGTTTTGCATTTTCTCCCAGACTCTGAACCTGAGGCATCCCACATGTTTTACCACATCAATCAGAGCTCCAGACGTCTCTTCTGGGTCCTGTAGCGTGCACTCGACTCTACAGCCCAGAGGAAGAACCTCAGTTATAACACGACTTTGATGTAATGTCAGCTTTCCCTTCAAACCCTGTGTTTTCATTGTTATATCTGCTCACAGGAGTAAACAGATGATATAGAAATGTCATGGAGTCTGCTTTACTCACCCCTCTGACGTCTTCTTATAGCTCTGCAACACAACACATATCTCTGAGGATTCTCTGGCCTCGTTTCAAACTGATATGCATTTGACACGACCCAGTTATCTCACTAGAAAGCTTTTTAATATGGAGTCTGGAAATGGAAAAATCCCAATTCCCTCCAACTCCAGTCCTTACCTTCAGGAAGTCAGTATCTTCTGACTTCATGGCCTCTTCTGTTGAGTTAATGATTTCTGTGAGAGACATAATGTCATCTGCTAATCTGTCTATTTTCTCCCTCATCTTCCGACTCTTCTCCTCCTCTTCCTCCTTCAAAGTGTTCAGGGTGGACAACTCCTCGTCCCGAAGGAAACGATGAAGCTTTTCAAAGTCTGCCTTTATCAGCCGCACTGCATGCTGGGACTGTTTCTGGACACAGAATTTTTTTGTCTATTTTATTTTCAATAGACATATAAACGCATACTAATAAAGATGGAGAAATACACAAATAGATACGATAAACAGACACACATTGGTGCTAATTACCCTGATGTGCTCAAATGTGTCCTGACAGTTCCGTTTGGCCATGTTTAAAGTCTCCAGCTTCTCCTGCAAGGGCCTTAGTGCAGATCTCAGCTCCTCCTTTAAAGAGAATTTAAAGAGAGTACCATTGAACATTACTCACCTTTGTATAATTAACTTCCCATTTTCATCAACCAATAGGGAGACACTTTTTAAATAATAAGCTTCGGTTATGCACATTTGGACACAGGGCAGCTCTCCTCACTGTGATTAGTGTTTGTTTGCAAAACTTGAACCAAAAAGGCCCCCAATTTCTTTACAGTCTTTCTAATTAGAACCAGACTTCCAAAATGATTCATTGTTCTGAAAGGTACATAACAGATGCCTGTACATCTGCAGCCATCCACTGCTGTTTTTGCGCATTTATTATTTTATCTTTCTTTTGTACATTCATTCATTCATTGTCTGTAAGCTCTTATCCAGTTCAGGGTCGCGGTGGGTCCGGAGTCTACCCGGAATCACTGGGTGCAAGGCAGGAACACACACTGGAGGGGGCGCCAATCCTTCACAGGGCAAAACACATTCACACATTCACTCACACACTCACACCTATGGATACTTCTAAGTCTCCAATCCACCTACCAACGTGTGTTTTTGAACCGTGGCAGGAAACTGGAGCACCCAGTGGAAACCCACTCAGACACAGAGAGAACACTCCTCACAGACAGTCACCCGGAGGAAACCCACGCAGACACAGGGAGAACACACCACACTCCTCACAGACAGTCACCCAGAGGAAACCCACACAGACACAGGGAGAACACACCACACTCCTCACAGACAGTCACCCAGAGGAAACCCACGCAGACACAGTGAGAACACACCACACTCCTCACAAACAGTCACCCGGAGAAAACCCACACGGAGAGCACACCACACTCCTCACAGACAGTCACCCAGAGGAAACCCACGCAGACACAGGGAGAACACACCACACTCCTCACAGACAGTCACCCAGAGGAAATCCACGCAGACACAGGGAGAACACACCACACTCCTCACAGTCATTTGGAGGAAACCCACGCGGACACAGTGAGAACACACCACACTCCTCACAAACAGTCACCCAGAGAAAACCCACATGGAGAACACACCACACTCCTCACAGACAGTCACCCGGAGGAAACCCACGCAGACACAGAGAGAACACACCGCACTCCTCACAGACAGTCACCCGGAGGAAACCCACGCAGACACATGGAGAACACACCACACTCCTCACAGACAGTCACCTGGAGGAAACCCACACAGACACAGGGAGAACACACCACACTCCTCACAGACAGTCACCCGGAGGAAACCCACACAGACACAGGGAGAACACACCACACTCCTCACAGACAGTCACCTGGAGGAAACCCACACAGACACAGGGAGAACACACCACACTCCTCACAGACAGTCACCCGGAGCGGGACTCGAACCCACAACCTCTAGGTCTCTGGAGCTGTGTGAATGAGACACTACCTGCTGCACCACTGTTACTTTTTTATATTTATTATAATTTTTTTTTTTTTCAAACAATAAATTGTGAAGTTTTACTCTTTTGTGATCTAATGCCTAATTCTGTTGTTTTATTTTTCTTCTGAATTGTAAAGAATCCAGAGCTGCTGACAGATGTGGAACATGCTATAAAATAAATTATTATTATTATTAAATTCAATTCATATTTGAGAAATATTGTGGCTATATTTTGTTTATGTGAACATCTGGTTCCTATCCCTAGCATCAAAGGCATAAAATGTTTCAAAATTCTCTGAATGTCTTTGTCAATATTTCGTCAAGTGAACTCTGCAGAGTTTAGGAAACATTAAATAAGGATTATGTCTCACTTTGCACTCCAGAGCGGCCTCCTCTGCGCTGATACACTTATGGTCTTCATGCTGTTCCTCACGGCACTGACCACAGATCAGCTCTTCATCCTCATCACAGTACAGAGTCAGTTTCTCTGCATGTTTAGAACACACCTTACCATCTTTGTCCTCCTCACTGTTGCCGAGACCCAGATCAGCAGCTGACCCAACACGCCGAGGCTGGCCTTCGAACAAAGAGTCCAGCAGGCCTTTTAAAACACTGTCCAGCAACTCTCGTCCATAACACTCTGTGCATCCCTTCTGCTCCAGGCCAAACTCAAGCTGACAGAGCTGTAGGCAGGACTGGCACAAGCTGTGACCACAGGAGAGCAAAAGTGACCCTTCAGCCTGGCACCCAGGACACACAGGGTCTCCTGGGGGTAAAGTTGATGGGTCAGAAGACATGATGCTGTTTTGTGTTGTTAGTCAGTGCTAAAAACTGTCCAATTCTCCTCTCTTCTCTTTCCTGTTATGCTCTGTGCCCTGGTGCCCTATAAAAATAACCTCCTTGGATAGTTGTTCTGCTATTTATAAAGTAGTCATTTCTGCCAAGGGCTAGTGTGTGTGCGCGTGCGTGTGTGTGTGTGTGTGTGTGTGTGTGTGCCAGGGATGTATCATGGAGTGGGGACCATGTCACCATCAATGTAAATTAGGGTTAGGCAAGTAATATTCAAGTTATATTCCCACAAATTGAATGAAAGTCTATAAGCATTGGCTTCAGTTGAGTACGAAAACAAATGTGTATGTGTCTGGTAGAGGCATGCAGACCCTGGAGGAGAGAGTTTGTTTTTGGCCATAGAATGCTGAGTAACAGTGTGTTAGTGAGACTGTGGGTGTGTGTGTGTGGGTGTGTGTGTGTGTGTGTGTGTGTGTGTTCCATGGTATGGGAGTGTAAGTGATGCTGGATTCCTCAGGTTCCTCATGATGATGGGTGATGCAATAAAAGCCAAAATATCAGCCCCAAGTCAACCATAACATCTGATACAGCTTAGTTCCAAACACCTGCAACTCCTTTTGTAACCCCTTTATTTCTCCTCTTTTTAAAATTCTTATTTATGTATTTATTTATTTATAATATATATATAAAGTTGTATCAATTTAAAATTCAGAAAAATTGTATTTATTATAAGTGTATATTCTTTTTCTTCTAACATTTTAAGGAACAACTCATTATTTTTGGATGATAATATTACTTTATATTTCTTGTAGATATTAACGTGGCCAGTCCATTAAATATTTTAATCATGTAAACTTATACAAGTGTGATGAATTAAAAAAAAATACTTATTATACTCTTACTTTACTGCGTTTATCTCGTGAAAAAACTGTTAAACTACATGCAAATGATGATTTATATATAAAAAAAGTGTGATTGCTGAATTAATCAAAATAAAACAGCATGAATGCTGGTGTGTGACACAAGTTAGGAAATAAATAAATGTTTATTTTCACAGAAAAGGTGTTTTTAATATTAATATTAAATTAATATTGCCTAAAATGTTTTGTTAAAAGCAAGGAAGCAAACTAATTTAAACACGTGAATGAGATTCTTAAATATCTTTTTCCTACACCATATTAAGGCATTCTCATTAATTTATTTTGATATCAGATCTCTCTCTCTCTCTCTCGACAAAATTAATCAATAAAAGTCCTCCTACACGAGACTTTTCATTTGAAAGTAAAAGTGAAGCTTCTCGTCTGTAGCCATTTTGAACAGTGCTCGCTGCCGGCGTCGTTGGGAGTTTATTCTTTATTTCTTGCGCTTATAAACACAGAGAAACAGAAATGAACACCTTAAAACCCACCTCTTCATAAAGTCTGTGTTTTACAGAAGCGGGCAAAGCGGGGATGCGGCTTCGACATGGGAAACATTTTCGGCAAAAAGAAGCGGAGTCGAGTGACAGAGCAGGACCGAGCGGTTCTTGTCAGTGTTTACATACGAATAACGAACATTAATTGAATAAACGTTATAGTATTAGAGGTCTCGTTTCCTTGAACCCTTCTAGGACGACTTTAAATATCTGTCTGATGTGTTTTAGCGCTTTATTAATATCCCAAAGTGCCGTTTTTCTTTACTATCCTCTGAAAGACGTTAGCTGGTGTTAACTCCGCTAACGTTACTCTGGGAGTGGTTATGGTTTTATTAACGCTGGGGTTATTCGGAGTAATCTAAGTAGTTTTTCACTGGGTTTAATCTAGCTAGCCTTAAAATAGTACTTCGAAATATATGATTTATCTTTCTGCATTTCCTTTGCTTTGAGACGCTTATTTCCTTTCCTCCCGCTCCTTTTTAACGTAAGAGTCTGTTTGCTGTGAATAAGTCTGTTCCTACAGCCGTGACGTATTTACGGTTTAAGTGAGAACAGTCAGAATCGCCGTATAATGCAGTGTTTGTGTTTTTACTGTAAACAGCCAGTCATTTTTTCTTGTGTGGATGCATTTGTAGAGAAAGTTAGAGAAACATGGCGAATATATCCATTTAATTGGCCATTTATGACCAAAGACCCAAAGCATATTTTAAATACACTGTGGACAAATGTAATTTTGTGGTACGTGTAAATAAATCATTTTCTTTGGAGACAGTGGCGCCTGTATAGAACATCCTACATGAACTTCAGTCATCAGTTTAAATCATTGTAGGCCAAAGGTTTACATGAGAATCGTTATAAAACAATGTATCAGTCATTAGGCAAAATATTCTTACACATTTCAAATACCGGCATCTTTGAGGGTGGCTATTTATCTGATCCTCTGATATTTATCTGGCACTCTCTGTAGCTGGAGGTTTTATTAAGATGTTTACTGTCCGGCTGTAAACCCAGGGACCGATTGTCTGTTGTTTCTTTTGACCACAGCAACTTAAGCAGCAGAGAGATAAACTGAAGCAGTACCAAAAGAAGATCGCTCTGCAGATGGAGAAGGAGAGACAACTGGCCAAACAGCTTCTGAAAGATGGCAAGAAAGAGTGAGTTTTCTTTTCTTGATTCTAAATTTTTGACCTGTATTTTTGTCTCAAGTGTCTCATGGTGTTTTTTTCGGGTGGGGGTGGGGTACACTTTACCTTTGGGCCACCATTTCATCTGGCAATGATCACCTGCTTATTTTTGTCTTTTATTGTTTTTCTGATATCTTTTATTAAGTGCCAAATAATAATGTAATGTACATTACATCATTTTAATTATAGTTTTTAGTTTGAGTTTTATTTTTTTTTCTGTCTCCTAATGTACATGTCTTTCTCTTGGAGCCCTGAAAATCCCACCAGGTTACTTTGTTGTGTTTGATAATGATTTCACATTGAAAAGAGGCTCTGACCCTCCCTGAATTGTGGATGTCTCTGCTATGAAATCTAATATTTGCTTGTGTCTGTCACTCTGTCTCCTGCGCACTGGGACAAAGACAGATATCCAGTTATGTGTATTCAATTATCAAGGCCATGTCTGTTTGTTATTTGTGCTTCTGTAGAAAGGCACTCTTGCTGCTTAAAAAGAAACGCTTCCAGGAACAACTTCTGGACAAGACAGAGAACCAGATCAGCAACCTGGAGCACATGGTAAATAAACACAGTACGACAAAAATAAAGCTTCAGAGTTAAAAACATGTCTTATGAAGAGCCTTTTAGTTCATTACTTGGGGTGAGTGGAATTTCAGTGCTATTGATGAGCATGTGTCAGATCAAATCATTGTTAATATACCGATAATATGGATGTATTTGATTGATTAAATATGGGGTAATCCATGTGTTTCATTTGCGCTGTGGGAATTAAATTCTAAACTCCTTCGGCGTGGGATGAAATTATTGATGAATCTATTAATTGATGAATCACATGAAATTATTTTTATTACAGTGATTTGCTCTTTAGTTACATGTTTTACAGCTGGAGATGCTGAAATTACAAGTCTTCATGGGTTATTCTTTAACACAGGTTCAAGACATTGAGTTTGCACAGATTGAAATGAAGGTCATTGAAGGACTGAAGGTTGGCAATGACTGTTTAAAGAAAATGCATGAGGTATGTATTGGGTCATATGTTACTGAGGGTGCTTTACGTAGTTGTGTTCTTTTTCATCTGTAATCGCATGTTAGCGCATCTAACCAATTCAGAACTTACTCACAACTTTTCTTCTTTTCTTTTAACAGTTAATTGATTGCATAAGCAATGACTATGAATTAATGTCACTACAGAAGAAGCTCTGTCTCCACAGCTCAAACACTGCTGTCATTTCAATTGTTGGTGCAGTAATTAACCTGAAATGTAAAGGTTAACTTTGGTACACGGGTCATATGTCTACCGTCTCTTCGTCCTCACAGGTATTGTCTATAGAAGAAGTGGAGAGAATCATGGATGAGACCCATGATGCCATAGAGTATCAGAAAGTGAGTGCCACTTCCCCCAATTCTCGTTTACAAAGAGGTTCTTTAAAAACCTGATATTTATTTTCTCATGCTGTCATATCTATTTAGTTTATCTAAACTCTCTAGAAAACATTGACACTTTTAACTGAAGCCAACTAATATCTGCACACATCTGCCATGTCAGACCTTTAGTGAGCACTTCTCAACACACCAAAGTCCTTCAAGTGTTTACATCTGAGTCTTGAACATCTAGTCATTGTGAGAACAAAACCTCATCTCCAATTGTTTCAGGAGAATGAATAAACACTTGTTGGTTTTAATGTTACTGTTAATGCAAAAATATTTTATTCCAAGATGTCCATGCTATTACCAGTTTAGTGAAATATTCCCTAACAGTTGTAAAAACAAGGGCAGCTGGTGCTCCAGATAAAGAACAGTGCAGGCTGGTAACTGCTTGTCTGTTTGTGCTGGGGACGTTGTGTATAACTAGTGCATTTGTCCTTGTGTGCAGCAAATTGATGA
This sequence comes from Hoplias malabaricus, assembly GCF_029633855.1. Lineage (NCBI taxonomy): Eukaryota > Metazoa > Chordata > Actinopteri > Characiformes > Erythrinidae > Hoplias > Hoplias malabaricus. The sequence continues at coordinate 164,033 of NC_089802.1, forward strand.
CATTCTGGCAGGCTCTCTGACTCAAGAGGATGAAGATGCTGTGTTAGCTGAGCTTGAGGCCATCACTAAGGTGGGTGGGTGTGTGTATGCGCATTAGAAATAAGGTATGGAAATCAGTGCTTTGGTTGTTTTGTGAATTTGGTCCAACTGTTTTTAATTATTATTATTATTATTCATTATTTATTTGTTTATTTTTAAAGTAAATATTTATTATTGCGCCCGATGGTTCCAGGTAGACTCTGGACCCACCGCAACCCTGAACTGGATAAGGGTTACAGACAATGAATGAATGAATGAATGAAATATTTGTTTATTGACTCTTCTGTTTTTCTCTTTTCTTCAGGGAGATGACGTGGAGCTTCCTGAGGTGCCCAATGAACAGCTACCAGAAGTTCCAGAGGAGAAGTCAGGTGTGTACAAATCTCAAAACATTTTGTTTGTCACAACTTCCTTTCGTTTACAAATAATTGGATTAAATACATGTTGTGTGAAGGTGTGAAAGTAATATCCTTTGGAAATGTTTCAGAGCGGGAGAAGGAAACGGTGAAGAAGAAACCGGAGAGAGAGTTGTTGGCTGTGTAGAGTCTCATCCAGGCAATGGACTTTTCTTATGTTCCTGTCTCTTCACACGAGCGGTTCCACTCTGCTGGAGACCACACTCGAGTCCTCAGAGCCACACATGAAAGAAGCCTCTCTTTCTAAGAGCGTACAAACAAATCTATCTAAACCTGGCAGTCGGGTCATCTCTTGCCCAGCATAGATTCTCTTTTAACAGTGAGATGGAAACTCCAGATTTAATGAAGAATTCGAGGTTTGAGGGTACGTCTGCTCAATATTTCCCTATTAACTAAATTCTAACCTTTTAACTCTTGCAGGCAAGCATCGCTCTAATCTTACTTTCCAGGTTCTTTCCTGACGTAATGCTTCTGGTACGGTATGAGAAAGCCCTCACCAATATCTTTGTGGAGATAAATGAAGATCAAGTATTGCATTTGTGTTGTAGAACTCATTAAGGTGGATCACTGCTACCCCTGGTTTACTTGGCTGGCATGAAATAGGCTTGGGACAAATTGCAGGTTATGTTTATAGAAGTGTCCTTTCAGAAATCTAATCCTAATCAGGCTAATACTCTTCATAAACTCTGTCAGGGTTTTCAAATATACCCCTCCACATTAGGAGTACTGTACCTCTGGGACGGAAAGGAGGACCTGATCCTATTGAGAATAGACTCTCCACTGTCTTCTCTATTTAACTTTAGTAGCTCTTAATTTGTTGTGCTGATAATCACGCATCAAAGGCTGGGACAGAATAATCATCAAGCCATCATTTATTTTTTATGTCCTCCAGGATTTATTTGAGCCATTTTTCCAGGCTCATTCTATGCATTTTTATGGAACTGTAATCATATCGTGAACCTAACACGAGTCCTGTCCAAGCTCGGGCGCGTCAGTAAAGTGAGACTAGGCACGGCTGTTCTCTGACGAGTCAGGCTCTTCGTTATAGTCTTACAGTCTGCTCATGATTTTTCATTTTGTTATTTTGCCACAATAAAATAATTTTTTAATCACTTTGAATAATGTTTGTATGTGACATTGAAAACTGTATTTTGATATGAACCACTAGGGGGCACAGCATCACTAGTTGATTTTGCTGCTTGGGGAAAGATTTCCACTTGAGACTGGGGGCTTTCTCATAGGTGGTTTTCGACTGAGCCCCCACCATTTGAATTCTGCGCTGTGGGAGTGGGGATAATATTTTATTTCATTTTTATTGACTTCCCACCGTGTTATTTTCAACTCCCCATTGTTCAGTGGGTTATTTTTGGCTGACTTTTAAAGCACCCTCTTTTTGAATAGGTCTGGATATGAATTAGCAAACCTACTCAGCTAGTGGTCCATTGCCAGTGAGGAGGCAGGTAAGTGGTACGTGGCGTGTGTGTAAGAGTGGGTGGCCCTGAATGGCTCTTCTGTGCCTTAATATGAATCAGAATTTCACACTGTTACTTTTGCAGACAATGGGCCAAAAGAACGAAGAGCAGAGTTGTGCTTTGGAGACAGAATAGTGGGAGGACTGACCTTAAGATAGGAGAGGCAAGCATTTATTTAACGGTGACTGTCCTTAAAACTTCACGCAATGTTTTTATACAAATGGAAGATGAGGTAAAAATTGTAACCCAGAGCTCACATTTCTGTTCCTGACAGGTGGGAGCTTTCTGAAAAGCAAATTACTGTCAGGAGACTAACTTGAGAATGCAATTTTACCTCTGTTCAATCAGGTTCCCAGGTTTTGTACTTGAGGGCAGTGAGTAATCCCCCACAAATCATTTCTGGGAGATTAAGTGAACTGGGTTAACCTTACACTAGAGGTGGGTGATATGACAATGTGATATTGCTGTTATTCAGAATAGAGCCATGTTAAGCTTTAATAAGCACATGGCACAGATAATAAGGCTTTTCCTGGTCTTTGGGACAGATTAAATCTAATGTCATATTATGGCAATATTAGTATCGCGATGTCCTTTCTTGTGCACTTTAACAACATGATTTACTATTTATTTAATATTAATATTTTATGAGAAATCATGTCATTTGTGTAAGAACTTGATCAATTTGAACACACTGCAGTAGAAAATCTGAGCTCGGGTTCTGGGCCCAGATGTGAAAGTTGTTATAATTTGGGCGGCAAAATCTGCCCTAACCTGTGACAATCACATGAAAAGAGTTTCTCCAGAATATTCTCTCTTCTCTTAGGGCTCTTCAGGCTTCTATATCATTTGTTCACCTTTCCATGTTTATCTCCATCCATTCTGTTGCTGGCCGTCGCCTTGTTTCTTTGTTTCTCACAAACATTGCGCCAAGATTTATTGTCTTTTCCAGTGAATCTGTTTGTCCTGAAACGTGTCCAAAACATGAGAGCCTCAGTTTTAGTTTTCTGGGCTTCGGTTGTGAGGTGAGGCTTGATTTCATCACGAATCCGTTTGTGTGTTTTCTGTGCTGTCAAAGATACTCTCTCAATTCTCTGCCAACACCAGAGGCATCCTTATTCTCCGGTCCAGCTTTTAACGTCCAGTTTTCGCATTAGGCTTAATCTCACTCAAACTCCGTAAACTCCACATCAGGTTCAAAAGAAGACACACCATAACGGGTTGGTTTCACAGAATACGTTATGTCTTTGCTGAAGGGATCCTGAGATTTATAGCTCAATAATAGGCCTAGAGCTGATTTCGTTGACTGGGATTGAAACTAATAACGGGCTGTTCCCTTTTAAATGGAAAATCTCCATTCAGAACTGCACAAAGTCCAGGACTAGATCCCAGTCCAGGAACTCAGGTCTTAGAATTTGATTTAACAGTTAGATTGTCACTCCTTTTGTTTTTAAAAGTTCTTTCTGTTGTGCCATCACAGCCATGTGGGGTCCATATGGGCAGCCCAGCTGGGTGACAGCAAGTTTTGTCCACAGTTTAATAGTTGGCCTCATAATTGGATGCCCTCCAGGGTCAGGGTCGGGACCTGGGGTAATTTAATATGAGGCCAATATGGGCAGCCCACTGTGGGCCCAGTATATAGACAATTACCAAACCACACACATTTATCTGATATAGGCAGCCCACCTGGGCCCCACTAATAGCCAATGTACCAACACATCCTGAGCCCCTTTAATGTGTGCTGCCTGGGACAGAAGACCTGCAGTTGGATCTTGGAAGAACGTGTTGAACCCTTTAGAAAAATATGTTATAAAATAAGAGTGGAGTGAAGTGGAGTTACTTTATTAAGTCCCTTAGGAAAAATGGCTTCTCTGCACTAAGCCCATCCATGACAGTGAACACACACACACACACACAAGTGAGCATTTCCACATACGCAACCTGTGCATCTGGCTATCAACCACCTCAGTGTCCAGGGAGCAGGTTAGATGCCTTACTCAAAGGAACAGCAGTGTCTCCTCCCTCAACATCCACAGCTTGAACAATCCAACTAAACCCCATGTGCTTCCTGCAGTTAAATGCAGACACAGTTTTGTTGTGTGTTATGCAACAGCATGTTAAGAACTCTCCTGACCCATTTTCCCTGCTGTTTCTTAAAAGATAAGACCGTGAATGGGAGCCTCATCCTAGATCTGTTTAAGCTTACTGTGGTAGAACCAGATGTCCTCTTCTGGGCTTTTTAGTTGGAGTGGTGGGAGGGTCTTATCAATAGGTGTTTCACATTGCACGTTGTTTAAGATCTAATCTGACTGAACTGCTCTGTAAAGACGCTAAGCATTCATCAGGTCTCAGCATTGATCCCTCTCCGCTTTGCTGCTTAGTTATTTACCTTCAGCCTGTTGTGTGTCCGGGGCAGACAGATAAGACGTCCGCAGTGAAGGGGAATCAATGCGTGTGTTTTTAAGCCTGGAGAGGCTAACGCAGACACGCTCAGCTCCAGACTCGTGCACGTGCAAGGGCTCGTGTGCGCGGAAGAACCCACTTCACAAGAGCGAGCACGAGGAGCAGCAGGTCTTTACAGTGGACCTTTAGGAGTAAAATAGCGCTGCTGTAAAGGTTGATTTTGTGTGTGTGTCGAATGGGTCGTGATGCACGCCCGCTTGGATTCCCGCCTACGTCACGCACAGTTCCTCCGCTCCTCCGCTTCTGTGCACTTAAATGTCCCAAAGTTTGTGGACATCCAGTATTTCTTCTCGGAACTGAGCTGTTAACAGGGCTTTAGTTGAGTGCAGTAACCAGCCACGAGCCCTGGGAAGGCTTTACACCGGATGTTGGAACACTGCACTGAGGAGTTTGACAGACACATTACAGACAGAAATAATGATCAATAAAAAGAAGAACATGAAAAATCATGATGCTTTTAAAATATATTTAAAAGTGCCCTGGAAGGCAAAGAAAACAAACAAAACAATGGTTTTCTGTTCACGTACATATTTTGCACTGACACTCTCTCTTTCTTTCTCGCTCTCTCACACACACACACACACACACATGTGGACTGACTCACTCACTCACCACACACACACACACACACACACACCTGTGGACAGACTCTCACACACACACACACCTGTGGACTGACTCACTCACTCACTCACCCAGTCACTCACCACACACACACACACACACACCTGTGGACAGACTCACTCACTCACCCCACACACACACACCTGTGGACAGACTCACCCCCCCCCCCCCCCACACACACACACACACACCTGTGGACAGTATCACACACTCACCCAGTCACTCACACCACACACACACCCGTGGACAGACTCACACACACACCCGTGGACAGACTCACACACACACACACACCTGTGGACAGACTCACACACTCACCCCAAACAAACACCTTTGTGGACAGACTCACACACTCACCCCACACACACACACACCCGTGGACAGACTCACACACTCACCCCACACACACACACACCTGTGGAAAGACTCACACACTCACCCCAAACAAACACCTTTGTGGACAGACTCACACACTCACCCCACCCACACACACCTGTGGACAGACTCACACACTCACCCCACACACAGACACCTGTGGACAGACTCACACACTCACCCCACACACAGACACCTGTGGACAGACTCACACACTCACCCCACACACAGACACCTGTGGACAGACTCACACACTCACCCCACACACAGACACCTGTGGACAGACTCACACACTCACCCCACACACAGACACCTGTGGACAGACTCACATACCCAGCCATACACATACACCACTGGACACTCCACTGTAAGTGTGCCCGGATGCCGCTTAATTTCCTTCATTTTCTTTTATAAAATGTGTGTTTATCTTGTAAAACCTATAACATTAAATTCACCTCAGCTCCTCTGACCACAGAAGCACCTTAGCTCAAAATTTACAGGCTGTAATCCATCTGTTGCTCGGCCTACCGTCTTCAACACCTTTCGCCCTCTTTCATAATGAAACAGAACCACTGTCCGCTCACTGTCCACTTTGTGAGACACACTTACTGCGCTGCTCCACCTTGTTGATGTAAAATCAGAGAGAGTAGCTCATCTGCTGCTGCATGGTTTGTGTTGATCCTTTATCAGCCGCCATAATTCTCAGTTCAGCAGTGACGAGGAAGGGTTTAAAAATTCCAGCAGCACTGCTGTGGCTGATCCACTCGTACCAGCACAACACACACTAACACACCACTGCTGAGGATGGTCCTGTTTTGGTGAAAATGGGCAAAAAAAGAATGCAGAGAAACAGATGGAGTGTGCTAATGTATGTGAGAGGAGTTTATAAAGTAGTGTGACCAGACGTCCTCTTTGACCCGGGCATGTCCTCTTTTTTAGACTTAAAAAAATGTCCGGGCGGAATTTCACAAACGTCCGGGATGTTGTTTTTCTAGCACTTACAGAGAACTTCGAGAAGTTTAGTTTACAAACTAGTCCCGCCCTCCCCTACTCCGATTGGTTCGCTTGAGTGAGAAGGGGGCGTGGTGAAGTAGCCTAAAATCTTCTGATTGGACGGTCTGACTGTAGAGCGCTACCGTTATTGGTCGATAACCTTCTCTGTAAACATTTAATTGGTCAGTCTGCACGTCAGTAGTCCTAGTTTACGTCAGGCAAACTCATGTACTCACCCTCATCTCGAGCAGCTGTGCCGAAACGTAAATGTAAGTTCTCGGATGAATTAAAAAAGAAATTCCCATGTTTTCCTGTGTGTAACAAATAAAGGTGTAAAAGACGTAAAACACTTAGGTTTAGCATACAACAGTAGCAAGGGGCGAGAGCTCATCAACCACCCCCCCCTCCTCCTCTTTTTCACCCTCTCATATCTGGTCACCCTATAGAAATGGACAGTGACTCTATAAAAATGTATTATTCTTATGTTACGACTAATTGGTTTATACCTCACCCTAATATTAAAAAAAGACTGTAATGAACACGTCCTGTGGAAAACTATAACATCACTGCTACAATAATGAAGTAATGGACTGAAGATGTGACATCACCCCAGGGACGGTTCACCTGTTTCCAGGCGCCGCAGGACGTTCTCACAGAGAGACTGCAGCTGTGGCTTGAATCTTCTCAGTTGCTCAGTCTTTTGTTTACATCTTAATGACTTGTTCCATCTTCCTTCTGATGATCTTCATCTTTCTCACTGCTGGTTCTCTTCCTCTTTTTTACTTTCAACTGTTCCAAGCTTGGGAGTGTATGGCTCTGCAGGGTGTGTTACTGTCACACAGCTCCAGGGGCCTGACGTCCAGGATTTCACTCTCACTTCTGGTCACTTTCTGTGAGGGGCTCAGTGTGTTTAACAGTCTATAAGTTACAACAGGTGAAGAGGAAGCCATGTGAAATTGTCCACAGGTGTGTGTGCGTGTCATGAGTGACAGGGTGACTGTGTGAGTCTGTCCACAGGTGAGTGTGTGGATGTGTCCACAGGTGTGAGTGTGGCGAGTCTGTCCACAGGTGTGTGCATGTGGTGAGTAACTGGGTGAGTGTGAATGACTGGGTGAGTGTGTGAAGACGGTAGGCCGAGCAACAGATGGATTACAGCCTGTAATTGTTGAGCTAAGGTGCTTCTGTGGTCAGAGGAGCTGAGGTGAATTTAATGTTATAGTTTTTACAAGATAAACGCACATTTTATTAAAGAAAATGAAGGAAATTAAGGCACATCCGGGCACACTTACAGTGGACAGCACTCTTCCTGTGACTCTGACTGTGCACAGCTCTGAGGCTCAGCTCCGAGTACCGCATGAATGATTCCATAAGCCACACCCCCGGTAGTGGGCGGAGCTCCGCGCGAGAGGAGAGGAGAGGGGAGGAGGAGAGAGAGAAACAGCGAGGAGGCAGTGCGTGGGTCCTCGTGTGTGAGAGTGAGTGAGAGATTCCGCTATAAAAGGCTCACCGCTGCTTCTCTCCCTCTCACTTCGCGCCGCGTCACACCAGCCGCAGCTCCCTCTCTCTCTCTCCCTCCCTCCCTCCCTCTCTCTGATTCACCCATTCTCCACGACTCCGTCTCTGTCCCAGCGTTCGCCGTGTAGTCCCTCTGTCTCGGAAACTCCTGTCCATGGTTCTGACCGAAGCCACCAACATGTCTCGAGCCGACGAGGTGCACCGTATAACGGAGAACGTCTACAAGGTGAGTGCCGTACAGCCCCTCATTCAGTGTCCTGTTCTGGGGCACAGCCACATTGCGCTGCAGTGTAATACTCCAGGACGATTTAAGGTGGACCTGAGCTGTATAGGAGCAGCATATACAACTTGAAGCGAAGTTACCACTGATGGGGTGGTGTCAAACTGGGGCTGTGTATGACGTCAAAAATAGGTTCTAAACTTCTGAGAACCAAAAAAAATACAGAATCCATAAACAATGATTTACATTTTGTAACTGACATTGAGAGTTTATAAAAACAGGGTTGTAACGACAATAATTCTGTATATAATCCTCTAATTTGAGTTTAATGTCCTTGAAGAATTCGTTTTTGCTTTTATTCCGCCTTTTCTCAGTCTCGCTTTCGCCTCCAGATTTCTCGCTTTTGACTTTTGACGGGGGTCGGGATCTAGACAGTCATTGGGTGCTGATGTTAAGCCCCGCCCACCAGCCCATTCTGCACACCCTAACCCTGATTGGAAAATGACTCTAAGCCTCTATGACGAACTGTGCGTTACTAAAAAACATAATCGTTAAAAAAAAATAGTTGATAACGGCTAATCTGTGTTTATCGGTCGGTCTTTTTCCAGTCAGTGTCAGATTGGCGCGCTCTCACTGACGTAGCGGTAACAATATTAAACTCAAAATAGTCTGTTAAATACAGAAATATTCTTATAATAATAGTAGTAATGAGAGTTTTCTCAATTTTAAAATGACATTTATTGGTTATGGATTCTGTTTTTTTGTTCTCAGAACTTTAGAACTTATTTTGACACCATAGCTGTGTCCCAAACCACATGATACTCAATATTAGTGTGGAGTTTTTAAGGGTTTGGACTTTCCTGAATTGGGAACACCCTTGTCAGCAGTTCATGGCTGTGTCCCAAACCACATGTTATCATTTTTTTAGGGATTGGAAAGTATTATGGCAGAATTAAAGTGTAATATAAACATGCTGTTAATGCCTACGTTCACAACTACATAGTGCATGGGTTTATGTGAAGTTTTAAAGTATGTAGAATGGTAATGGGAGGCAGCCTTTGCCTGTGTAATGTCATCAGTAGTTAGAGATTTATAGCATGAACTTGGTGGGTTCATCTTTTGACCCTCTTCTTTCTCATAAGAGTGCAGTAGCTTCTTAAACTGAATGAAAAACTTATTGGGTTTAATGTGCGGGTAATACTTCAGGAAAACTTTATAGGACAAGCTACAGACTTAGGCATAGAGCCAGATGAAGTGCTGGAATGCAGCTTCACTGGTCGTCATTTGGTGTCTGTGTGTGATTTAAGGCATGTGTTTGGCTGCTGTTGGAACTAAATATGGCTATGATAAATTAGTGTTGTGTGCTGAGGAGAAATCTGTTTGACGCGTACCAAAAAAGCTTCCCTTCACAGGTTTCTAAGACAAACAGGAAAGTCAAGTTCAAATGCAAGGCTTGCTTTACTGTGCTGTGGTTAAATGTATGTTTAGGTAATGAAGCCACTCAGATAAATGAATCCAGAAGTGAGTGGAGAAACCCCCACAAAGTCAGGAATACAAACACACGTATACACAGTCTCGGTGCTCGTTTTGCTATACGTAAGGGCTCAGGTTTGAAAGTGTGGAGATGATGAAGCAGATGGACAGTGTGTGTTTGGATCCCACTGGTGTGAGTGACTAATACACTGCCCCAGAGAGCAGAGAGATCCCTCGCTCTCCCACTCACAGCTGATTTACTCTTTCTTTCGCTCCTCTCATCCCTTTGGCTCCCACACCTGAGAGCAGGTGCGGTGTGGAGCTTTTAAACAAAGCGACTCACCCCGAGCCTCCAGGTCCTGGTGGCTACTGCGGCTGAATGAGGCGTGTTAGTACAATCCTACAGACATCTGTTTAGAGACTTAAGTATCGGGGCTATTAAACCCCACACACAGGCTTATTCTCTGTTAGGGAGAGCTAAGCCACTGATCAGGGGAAGAGATGTTCACCACAGTGGGAGAAACCGAGGGCGGATGTTCCGTTGTTCTTGTTCTTGACTCAGTTCCGTTGCTTGTTTTATCTGAGGGCACTGCTGTTATGCCATTTATAATTATGATCTTGATCTCCTGGGTTGAATTCTTGACTCAAGTCACTGTCTATGAGGAGTGTGCTGTGTTCTCCCTGTGTCTGTGTGGGTTTCCTCTGAGTGCTCCAGTTTCCCCCCACTGTCCAAAAACATGTGTACGTGGGTGGATTGGCTGTGTGTGAGCAACTGGGTGAGTTTGCGGTGTTCGGTGAGATGCTGGTGTGTTGTGCTCTGCCTTGTGCCCAGTGATTCTAAGTGGTTTCTAACCCTAACCCTGATCAAGATGAGGAAAGCGGGTACAGAATCTAAATTAACGATGAATGACTATGAAATGAATTGTCGATGTCCAGTGAAAAACATGTATCTAGTAACTTTACAGGAGAAGGGAAAACCTTCTTAACTTTCAATGGAAGTGAATGTACAAAGATTTAATTCCAAATAACTTTGGAGCGTTTCTATTGGTCCATTCATCATGAACTTTTCACACAGTGTGAAGGACAGCTGCTGTGTTCAAATGATGTAGTAAACTAAAGATCTTCAAAAATGGAGATACGTGTTTTTAATTGGACAGGGATGATTTACCAATCTTTTTATGTTAATGGAAAGGAGAGATGCTTTTATTCATTGATATGTTTATGTATAATTTATTTAACCATTTTGGATCTGCCCATGTCTGCGGGGGTTTCCTCTGGGTTTTCTCCGGGTTCCTCCCACGACCCGAAAAACATGTTGGTGGGTGGATTGGTGACTCAAAAGTGTCCGTAGGTGTGAGTGTGTGTAGCCCTGTGAAGGATTGGCGCCCCCTTCTAGCACAGAGTGATTCCGGGTCGGCTCCAGACCCACCGTGACCATGAACTGGATTAGCGCTTACAGACAATGAGTGAATGAATGAATGAATGAATTTTGGATCTAAAAACAAAAGCTGCTAGAGAAATGAATGCACTCTAAGTTGACTGTGAAATTGAAATGCTCTAATGTACACAAATCTGCTATATACAGTGCATTCCTAATTATACACATATTTGGAATTCTGCTTAAAAAATCTTTCAGGGCATTGCCCCATTGAGAGCATTCATTTTAAAGAATAATCATGGAACCAATGGCTTTAACATATCATTGATCCAAAGAGCACTTTCTGTTTCTTACTCCCACAGTATCCACCAGTTCGCAATATACACCAAAGTGGAATCTTAAATCATACAAGGCTTCCTGCTGGAGTGTGTGCACCTTAGTTTTATGCGGATGAGATGACAGTTATTATTTCTCACCTTGGAGAGATCTTGCCTTGGTCAATTTCAGGTTGAAGATTTCATCACCTTAAAAGTTAAGACTAGCAGAAAAAAAAAAAAACTCCAGCCGGTGGGAACATGCGCGCTCTGCTGAGGAAAGATATTTCATAAGACAGTGACTTTCCATGAGGTTGGTTCAAGCCAAAACAGGCTAGAGAAGCTTTAGTTTCGTAACCAGATGTTCTTGTTTCTTATGGACAGGGCCAATGACCACCTAATCCAGGCATGGGATTATATTTCTGCAAGATTTGATGGGAAGCTTTGGAGAGTTGCTGTACAGTGTGGCAGTCCTCAAGCCAAACACTAGTGAGGAGGAAGAGAGATTTTTTAAACTGAAATAATGTCAGAGATACGTGCTCAAACAAGTGGGCTGTATTTAGGAAGATATCCCATAGTCAGACTACTACAGTTGCTTTATTGACCTGACTTTGGCCTGTAGTGTGGAGCCAGACATTAGACACATTGACATTGTAGCTTCAGTTCAAAACTAAAGAATCCAGCTTGTGGTAAAATCCAGATTTGGTGGATAAGGGACGATGTAAGTTTAAATCAAATAAAAATTATTTATATAGTGCTTTTTACAACTAATGATGTCACAAAGCAGCTTCACAGAATTCCGGAATGGCTCCCTATTCACTATTCTCCACAGTGCACTATTGTAGGGAACTGAATGCAGGAAGGTAGTGAACGATTTTGGACTCTAACCCATGAAGGTTTTTACCAAAAAACACAGTGCATTATGGGTATGCATTATCTGCTATCCACTAATGTCGGTTGGCGTACATGGTTTGTACACTAACTTTCACAGTGCATTGTGGGATTGTTTTATTGCACTGAAAATTGTGCACTAGGTGTTCAGACACATACAAAATAGCGGAATCCAAAAATAGTGCACTGTATAGTGAACGGGCAACAGTTTTGAACGCACCGAAAGTTATAAAGGGGACGTATTGTACCTTTTTAAGCAGTTGCTAATATCTACAGCACTGTGAAAGCTGGTATCTATTGCCCTTTGAAGGCCTCCAGTTTGAAAGAAAAACGAACCCATTAAAGCTAACATCTTCATTCCACTACAGACAGTGTTGGTTGGTTAGTTATATAATAGTCATATAGTTGATAAGTAGTGTTTGACCTGACAGCGTTTGCAGACTGACAATGCAACAGTTTGGTCTCAAATCTAACTTATATTAAAGGGGACATATGGAAAACTCACTTTTTGCGTGCTTTTGTATTTCCACTTGGGTCTTTACTGCTACTATAAACATTGCAAGCACTTACATATATATATATATATATATATCCATTGGTTTTGAGTTAGTTGAAAGATTCTGGCATCAAGAATCATATGCTTGTACAAGCCGTTTGGATGGCTCCCTTCTTGTGATGTCACAGTAAAGAAATTTGTATAGAACCACCCTGGCACCACCCCTCACCTGTGTAAACATGGGATGGGTGGGGCGTGGCCAGCCACAACTTATTTGCATAACAGAGACTGATATCTGAGAGCTGATATCTATTAATGTGAGAGTGATTTTGTGCAGATAGCTTCGTGAACATGTTTTGTATAGCTCATCTGACATATTCTAACTTGTTTAAGGATTTAAGGGTCTTCTTTGTGTATTGATCAGTGGCAGTTGGGGAATGGTCAGTGGTTCGGTGGCTTGCAGGGGATCATTATTTCCGTAGCCTGGGGAGATTTGTTGAGGAAGAGGGAATAGAGGCTGAGTTAATGAGCACATCCTGAAGGAGCTGCTGCACTGAAAAACGCCGGGGGAGGGTTTGCTCTTTCTGTGTGTGTGTGTGTGATACTGTGTGTGTGTGTGATACTGTGTGTGTGTGTGATACTGTGTGTGTGTGATACTGTGTGTGTGTGTGTTGGGGTAGGTATTGTGGGGACAGTTTTTCTCGCTGCACTGTCTGTCTGTCTGAGCCCCCGCGCTGAGAAGGCGGAATAATTGCAGGATCTGTGTGAGTTGAGAAGCGGAGGCTATGACCCCCGGCAGGGGCGGAGCGTTCTCTAACAGACAGAGAGATGAAGCCCCCGCGGGCGCAGTGGGGAGGTAAACGACACCAGCTGACCTGAGAACACACACAGAAGGCTGCGTCTACTCACCTCACATGTCTGCCAGTCTCAGTGAGCTGGCACAGGGGCTCCGTCTGTCTGTCTCTCTCTCTCTCTCTCTCTCTGTATCTCTCTCTCTGTGTCTCTCTCTCTCTCGGAATGGCTTGGGTGCATGTTCCCTTGTTTTTCACGATCTGTTTTTGTGGAGACTGGGTTTTACTTTCTCAGTTCACTCAGTGTAGTTCACTGAACATAGGGGAATTCTGATGTTTAACACAATATTTCACAGGTATTTAACAAGCATTGTGTTCATGTGGATGATGATGTGTGTGTGTGTGTGTGAGAGTTTTTATTCCTATTTGTGTGCGTGTGTGTGTGTACGTGTGTGAGGGAGAGAGAGTAAGAGGTTGGCCTGGCAGCTGCTTAGTAATCTCACAGTTCCCTTTTAGAGCCAAGACGCCTGTCTGCACTCACCAGTGACTCAGTGGGCATCTGCCAGTGAGAGCAAAGCGTCTCACAGGCTGAACGTGAGGGTGGACGTGCGCGCGCACGCGTGTGTGTGTGTGAGTTGGGGTGGGGGGGGGGGTGTTTGAGGGATGACTTATTTGGGGGAGTTCACCACTGTTCAAATGAATCACGTGTCATATTAATGATTCTTATATCACTCAGTGGTATTTACTGTGATCAGCATGGACTGGTGGCACTCCGTGGAGTTGGAGTGGAGTAGGTGACACACAACTAATTCTCCAACATCAGCATCTCACCTCAATACAGTTTTCATGGCTCATTGTCATCAAATTAGTGCAGTGTTCCAGTACCTAGTGTGAATCTGTCTTAAGTCTAGAGACTGTTACTGCAGTAAAAGGGAAGGGCAAACTACCTGTTGATATATTTGGTTTTTGGACAAGTGTCTTGTATGAAACTTCGCCAGTGCCCCAGTTCCAGCCCCAGGTGAGTAGTCCTCTTCCCTTTGGACCCTCAGGCTTTAGGTGAACCTTCTCTTCTCCTTTACTTCACAAAACACACTTCATTACCCTGTCACAGCCAGCACTGCGCCTCGTGACTGATTCATCTTCTCTGTTCATCTGCTGCTGTGAAGGAGCCACTGTGGATGTAATGCAGCTCTTTGGGCTTTTTTTATGGTCATTTCCAGCCGAGATGCTGTTCATGTGATGAATGAGGCATGGCTTTGCTGCTCAGTGTGTGGCTTTGACCATGAGGCTGACTATGAATAGGTAATGAGCATTAGCATGTGGCTAATGAAAGTAATGGCAAAAGAGATGAGGTTAGAAGTGTGAGTGAACTGGCTTACACACACACACACACACACACACACACACACAGTCAAGTTTTATGATACATCAGCAAGTAATCTATCTAATATTTATCATTTTGAGATGGAGTTCAGCCACAATAATAGGATATGCATATTTTTAAATATATTTTCATCACTATTTGGAAATGAAAATATGTCTGAACTGAGCTAAATCACACTGATATAATTTCACTTGATAGATTTAATTGGAAAAAGAAATACAATATGATTTAAGTTGATTTCATTTGCCGCGATATGGTGAAGTCATCTTGTGCAGTGCATACAGCAGATACAGTGCAGTGTGACCGCTGGCTTATCTCAGTGTCAGGAGGTTTTTACACCTTCTGTTCCAAAATCAACACCACCTGTGTGTGTGTGTGTGTGTGTGACGGAGAGTTCTGACTGGTGTTCAGGTGTGTGTTCTTTTCTAGTCACCTGTAAATGTCAACAGAAGGCTCTGTGGAGCCGGTTTCAGGATGTTTTAACACAGGTGTCATGGTGTGGCAGGTTGTCAGCAGTCTGAATATTAATCTATGGATGTCTTTGTCTCTCTGACACCGCTCTCTGTCTGAGACGCAGTGTGGCTGATGTAAAGCTGCTGTTCTGTGTACTGCAGACATTGTACTCTCATCTCTACAACAGAAACACAAGCTTTTCAGCGCGCTTCATGCTCCTGGCAGACTCTTTTTATTCTGTCACGTCCTGCAATGGGACCGTGACAGACATACATTGTTCATCAAATGTTTGAGGACAGCCTTTCAGAGTTTTCTTAATGAATATTAGAATGCTTTCTTTGTCAGTCCACAGAGACTTTACATGTTTAATACTAAGGTGTAAATATTAGTGACAGTTTTGTTGACAGTTCTTTGGGACAGTACCAAAGCTTAATAATTTTGACTGGAGGCTTTTGATAGACATCAGTGTTGTTTCTGGGACCCGTTACAGCAAAATATTCCTGTGGTTGTAGAAAACAGCCATTAAACTTGGAAAGACATTGCAAGTGTTTTTCATGTTTAAAGTAAGAAAGTATAGGTGATGAACAGGAGCTGCACATTTTTGTTCATCCATTCAATGGGAAGAAGGTATTCAGGGTGAATGCAAATGCCACTTAATTTTCTCATAAAATGTAAATCTAAACTTGGCACCATGCCGCAAGGCTGCTTTACTCCAAAAGCTGACAATAATCGCACCAAACACTGGTAAAGAATGTGTTCCATCAAGTCTTTTAAGGTGGTAATACTGTTTTTATCTTTCTTATGAATCAAAATGGCAGCAAACATCCAGCGTGAGAACATCATCCTGAATTCCCAATTGATGGGGCACTGTCTTGGGTTTTTCCTCAGTGAAGGTGGGAAAGTCCGAGTGGCAAGTTCAGTATCAACATGAATGGCATTAACATGTCCCACTCTGACATGGGCTGGAGCACGTGGCTGTTAATCCATGGTAAAGCAGCTATGAGTAAGAGCTATGACACCACCACCCAAGGGAGCCCTTGTGGTCAATGTACATAGTTTATCTGCATGGCTTTGTATCTTTTCTTTCTGACTAGAGAATAAACAATGGTTACTGTGTTTATCATAACATCCTTGGCCTGGCAGGTGTAGCTCATGAAGGTTTGCACCATGCCCCCACCTGTGTGTGTGTGTGATAACCAGAAGAGCGGCATTTTATTCATGCTTCACATGTCTGAAATCATACATTGTTTGACTTGCTTTTACTTTGTAGTGTGTAACACTGCTGTGGTGCAGTCATCGTGAGGGAACTAAAGTTCAGACGAACTGGGCTCATAACAGTGGTGTTATTAGTATTGTTTATAATGTCATTTATTCATGTTATAGATAGGTCTGCTGTGTTGTCAGAACCCACACCGATTATTAAAATGTGATGCAGTTTCTGTCACGCTGTTCATATTTTATTGGAGATTATAAACTTCTATGACATTCGAGGTTCAATGGACTCAGTGCTTCAGAGGAATATCAGTCAGAAATCAAAAAAGCAAATATTGAGGGCTGTTGTGTGTGTGTGTGTACCAGATATATATATATATATATATATATATATATATATATATAATTTGTTTAGTGAAAAACCTGTTTACGCACTACATTTACAGGGAATTCTCTTCCATTCACACAATGTAATGTAAACTAATGCATTTTAAGGTAAAACATGCTTTAAGGACAGGGTTAGGGTTATGTATGAGATTTAGAAGTTATTTTTAGGGTTATGGTGAGGGTGTTTGGTCTTGGGTAGATATAGTTATGGTAAGGGATGGGATAAGTGCCCAAAAAAAAGGAAAATGTGAGTGAGCCATTGTCGCAGTAGGTGTTGTGCAGGTGAGACACGGAGCAGCTGTTCTGTATCAGGACGGAGAGATGAGGGACGAGAGGGAAGACAGGAACAGACAGGGACAGAGCAAGAACATTCACACTCCTCACACTCTCACTCTGTCTCTCTCTGACTGTACGGTATCACTGATTCCGGGTAGGCTCCGGACACACCGCGACCCTGAACTGGATAAGCGCTTCCAGACAATGAATGAATGAATGAATGAATGGAGAAATACAGTGACTTCATTGTAGTATTTAGACAATAAACAAAGAAATACAATTTTATTAAATAAATAAACTCAACCTGAAAATATTGAGAAATGGTGTTGCCTTGTTGTAACACTGAGGAAGCACTGAACTCACGCACCACTCGTCACATCATGAGGAACTCAGCATGTGCTCTTCAGATAATCATCTCTTTCAGATTCAAAGCTTATTTTGTGGACGAGTGACGACCCAAAACAAATCTCTCTTTGAGGCCTTTGTCTTATGTCTCCAACCAAAGCCTGCATTCTCTCTCTCTCTCTCTCTCTCTCTCTCTCTCTCTCTCATTTTGGCTGAAAACCTCTCACTTCCAGTCTATGCACTAATGTGCTCGTTTGGAGGAAAGGAGGGTCAGTAATGAGAGTAATCACTGTGTTGTGCAGAGCCAGGGGAGACAGCCAGAGAGCTGAGGACGTGAGGGAGAGGACTGGCAGATGATGAGAGTAAGTTATTGTGACTGTTGTCAGAATGAGGACTCTGGAAAGTTTTTATTTGCAGTTTCTTGGCCTCAGGTAACGGCAGGAGTCAACATATTTTCTCAGTACACAATCACTCGCTGTTTAATTCACTCATTCACTCATTCATTAGGTTACTGTTGCATTTAGACACTCACTCAATCATGCACTCATTTACTCACCTGCTCAATCACTGACTTATTTACTCACCTCACTCATTCAGGCTGCTACTTTTCTGCAGATGTAACTGGTGAGTGTCTGTTGGCTCTGATTCACTCAGAGCTCTGGCAGCTGCTGCTTTTCTCTGAATGGATTAAGGTGTTCTCATGGATGGGGTTCTTTCTCTGGAAGCAGAAGGCTGTTGAACACTGGAGCCAGTGCACTTCTAGTAGTTTTATTGTGGTTATTTTGTGGAACAGTATAAGACATAATGATATTGTATATTTCAAGCAACAGAGCTTTATTACGCAATGCTGCAGAAAGTGGAGATTAATGTATAGCATTAGTGTCTACCAATCAGCCCCGTCTGAACTCCCCCTTCTGGCTGTGATGAGGTGGTACGCTCCAAACGTGTGGAGAATGGGAACACACTGCAGCAGAGTGTGGACTGCGGGGGAATTCCGACAGAGCCAAATATGGGCACGGAAGTCTCCCTCTCTTTTTATTCCTTCTCTGTCTCACCTCGCTGAGGTGGGATTCACGCTGCTGCTGTTGTGCGGAGGAGGCTCAGGCACTTTCTCTCTCTCTCTCTCACACACACACACTAACACTGGGAGGATAAGAGCTCATCTGAAATGTAAATTCGGAATGCTGCGGATGTGCTGTTCACTTCCGTTCCCTGTTAGAGCGAGCTGATTTGAGCCAGCAGCCACCACTTGCACTTGCAATGGCTCTGAGCCTAGGGGGGAATACCTCATACTGTCCCCCATTGAGAGACGAGATGGGGCTGAAATGTGCTGGGCATTAATGACCACATCTAATATCCCATTTTTCAAATGTATCACACTATAAGATAATATTTAATATTTAAGTTGAAAATGTAGCCACTTGTTCCACTCTTTTTCCTGTTCTATTTTCCTATAGCACTCATAGAGAACTTTAGAAAAGACAGGACATTTCTTTGTGTGTGTGTGTGTGAAAATCCACAACAAGCCACGCCCCCTCAAATTAAACCTAATGGGATGCACAGATTTCTATTTTTAGTTCTAATCCACCTCAGACTATGGACGGTGCAGATTTATACTGGATTAAAGCTGCCAGATTTATCTGTACTCCGTGGATCTCTAGTACCTTTCCAGAGAGAACTAGTTCAGATGGAGCTGCACTTAAAGGAATACAATGTAAGAATTGGCTTTTTTCTTGTCTCCTGAGCACCCCCTACCTGCTGCTGAGTGTAATTCCTTTTTACAGTACTGTCGTGAAATCAAGTCTCACACACACCTCTCTCTCCCGCACTCGCTCGCTCACTTACTTAAACACAGCCAGCTCACACACTTAAACACAACTCACACACACTCTCCCTGTCTCTATGTCACAGACAAACACACACCTCTCGCTCTCTCTCATTTACTCATTCACTCATCGAGTGATGTTTACAAAATTAGCGAATGGCTCTGGGGCTGATTTTGAGCCGGCGGAATGTCTGTAAAACCCATGTATCGCTCATAATACACACTGGACTGTGTTATTACAACCATAAAAGGTAACTTTGGTAATACACTAGCTGTTATAACCACAGCAACCAACAGAAAAGCACTTATTACCAGAATCGATGTCCAGTGCTAAAAAGTGAGCTAATCTGGCTAAAGTAAGCAGGCGCTAGCACTCGCCCTCATCAGTAACTCTCGAAAACCTGATTATAACACTGTCCTCAACAAAGCTATGGTTCCACAGACACAAAGTGTAACTTCAGTCATTTAATCCACACAGCAACAGGTGAAACGCACTTATTACCAAAATCAATGTCTAACGTGAAAATGTGAGCTACTCTGGCTAAAGTTAGCAGCTGCAAACCCTGGCTCACTGCTCAGTAACTCTCAGAAACTGATTAAAACACTTTTGTCAACAGAACCATCGCGAAGTAGCGCCACAACAAATGAAAACAGGGAAACGGATACTTACTGCTCAAACTTGTGTCCTCAGGTCTGTTTCAACTCACTCTACTAAAGGGTAAATTCAGTCCAGTATTAACTCTTGTACGGCCTCTCTCTCTCTCTCTCTCTCTCTCTCACACACACACACACACACTTTTTTATTCCTCTTTTCTCTCTCTGCCATATAATGTCTGTACCAGGAAAAAGAGCTAGATTCCTCTTGTAGCTAGGCAACCATCCACCTGTGAGCTATGCGCCATCAAGCGCTACCTATTCCTCTGCCCCGTGATTTGGAAGTTGCTTAGTGCAGTGCACAAGAACAGGACCCGGCGTTGCCGAAATAGAGGCTGTATTCTCCCTGTTACAGCTCCGTGGAACATCAAAATCATGTAGAAGCTGTCATTTTAAAGTAGAATTACTACAAAGTGTTTCTTAAGTGTCTTTCAATATTGTTGCATGACATCAATATCAACAGTTTTGTATCAAAAATTACTGATACAAATGATATATCGATCTCAACGAGGCTATTATGAGGTTTGAGCCTCTTTGTATCACATGATGAATCCTATTTGATTCTATCACACTTTAACAGTGTGACCACACAGCCACCTTAAAGACTACTGAGCAATGTTAAAAATTAATGACTTACATAACACTGTGTCCTGCCCGCTTCGATATAAACCAGGTTTGGGGTTAAATCAAGGCTCAGTAATCACTGTAAATGTCAGTGTGATGGAATTTTCACAGCATTATTCAGCATGTAAGAAATTACCTTAGAAACCCCTGCATAAACATAGGTGTGTGTATGTGTGTGTTGTGTCTATAAGTGTCTAGTGTCAATAGTATGAGTTGGACCCTGTGATTCTGTCTTGGTGGGAGGTGTTGCTCTGTAAATTTTGTTTATATTTGTCTCACGCAGGGTGTGATTGGCGTGTAACAATTCTGAAACCTGATCCTGGCATATGTGAGAGGGGAGAAGAGTGAATGTGCAACAAGACACTCAGCCATTACTCATCAGTCCACTACCACCAGCATGTGATGGGGAGATAACTGCTGAAAATAAGAATACACAAATCTATCTATAGATAAAATAAACATACTGCAGTTAGACTATTTTAATCTATAGTATTAAAAATAGGTTTTCTAAAGACTGTCATATCTTTGATTTGGGCGGCATGGTGGCTCAACAGGTAGTGTCACCCTGCGAAGGACTGGCGCCCCCTCCAGGGTGTGATCCAGCCTTGCACCCAGAGATTCCAGGTAGGCTCTGGACCCACTGCGACCTTGAATTGGATTAGCGCTTACAGACAATGAATGAATAAATGGATTTCCTTGATTGATAGAGAAGGGTGTTCCAATTTTTCCTTTCAGCGGTTTAAAATTTTCTGCCAACCCCCAAAGTATTGGCACCCGTTTTCAGAGCTGTGTACAAATCTGGTTTGCCAAAAATGACAGAAGAATAATTAAGTAGCAAAGCTATTTGAGGGACATCATCTCAGGTTTGAGTGCATGAAACTCTCCACTTGTGTGAGTGTGAGATGCCATGTGATGGACTGACGCTCTGTCCAAGGTGTGTTCCTGCCTTGTACCTGATGATTCCAAGGCGGCTCATGAGCGAATGAGTAAATCTACAGGATCCGTATGCGTTTCAGCTGAATTGCACTAAATGCTTTAAGTTTGAAGGAGTGTATGAAGCATAAATGCTACTGTAGAGCAGAGACTACAGGATCATGTTTTGAAGTGCAGTGACTTTTTGACTTTTTCTAACTAGTTACATCAGCATCAACATCCTCTGTGTTTAGCTCTTATTCTGTAGTGCACTTGTATACGGTGGTTATAACGTTAGCCATTTATCTGCTGAGTTTGCTCAGAATGGTTAACGTTTAAACTTGAGTGTTTTATATAATGTTGAGCTGTTAGAAGCCACTTTACTGAGCTGAACATCTGACCTCCGCTATGCGGCTTTATCATTCATACAATGGAAGCCTGTGAATCCCTTTGGGCTCACTGTCTGATGCGGTGTTTTACTGAATGTTTGGAAGATGGCATTCTCTTCTCATTTTGGATCCCACACAAAATGCACTGGGTCCAAACAATATCTAAAATTGATTTTTATTGAAAAAACTGAGTGAGCGTTTCTAATTAAACAGGTTTTAATGAAAATCACAGAGAGGTAAAGTGAGTGAAGCTGATGTGGTTGCGGTGGCACCTGTTGAGGGGTGGGAGCATCTGAACCGAACCGTCAGGGCTTGAAGTCGATGTGTTGGAAGCAGGACTTTTGTGCAGCCGGGTCATTTTAAAGGGCAATACGGTTTTAACACTAGAGTACTTCTTTCTTCAGGTGAAGCCAACTTTCACCCGAGGGTGTTTTTCTGTTCTGCTCGCTGCAGGCTTGTGAGACTGTGTGTTTTGATAAGAGCCCTGTTGATTAGGCTCTGATTAACCAGTCTGAAGCAGTTGTAGGTGCTTGCTGATTAAGTCTCTTTAAGACTCATTATAGCTGCACTGGCTGTTTACACACAGACACATGCATGTGTAGCTAGCAGCATTTGGGTCACGGTGACCTCACTCCACTTGTAGGTCATGAAAACAAAGCCCCAGTGCAGTGCAGACGCAGAGCTAATTATCCAGCCAGGTACAAGAGGAAAATCTCAAGCTCCACTGAGGGGAAGCATTTTAAAATCTCAGTGTAATCAGGGGAAATTTACTCAGAAAATTGCTGCTGTTGTAGGGTAAATTAGCATTAGGTTTCTCATATATACAGTAGATGAATTAAGTAATGATATAGTAATTATGATGCATCAAGTAATTAAAGTTCATTTCTACGGTAGTTAGACAATGATTACAAGTATCATCCATTGATATCTGTCACTTGTCGCTGTGTATCTTTAGTCACGGAGATTTTCTTTCATCCAGAAAGCTGTTAAAATTTCCAGCCTGGGTGAGGTGATATATATATATATTAAAATTTATTTAATAGAACCATTTGATGAGAATAGCATCATATATTTTAAGAAGGTGATGTTGTTTTTTTTACTGTTGATTTGTACATTATTCCAACTTATAGAACAGGCTATTATTACAAACCAAAGTTTTGAATATTTCACATAATTTGTTATAACTGGGCAGCAGGTAGTTGTCGCAGTCACACAGCTCCAGGGACCTGCTCCGGGTGACTGTCTGTGAGGAGTGTGATGTGTTCTCCCTGTGTCTGCGTGGGTTTCCTCCGGGTGACTGTCTGTGAGGAGTGTGGTGTGTTCTCCCTGTGTCTGTGTGGGTTTCCTCCGGGTGCTCCGGTTTCCTCCCACAGTCCAAAAACACACGTTGGTAGGTGGATTGGTGACTCAAAAGTGTCCGTAGGTGTGAGTGTGTGAGTGAATGTGTGTGTGTGTGTGTCTGTTGCCCTGTGAAGGACTGGCGCCCCCTCCAGGGTGTATTCCTGCCTTGCGCCCAATGATTCCAGGTAGGCTCTGGACCCACCACGACCCTGAACTGGATAAGGGTTACAGATAATGAATGAATGAATGAATGAACATTATAAATGGACATCATACTTTTTCATCTTGTGAGAACTGACTGTTTATCTGTGTTTCCTGTCTGCCTGCCTGTCTGTCTGTCTGTCTGCATTAATTGATGTGAATTTTGTATAACTCTTTGGAAAAGTGTCTACGGAAGGCATTGTCTGGCTTTAATTACGCAACCCCACTTTTCTCAGGCTCTTTTCATCAGCTGTGTATCTGCTGTGCCAAATCTAGGATCCTCTCTGTCTCTGTCTCTCTCTCTCTGTCTCTGTCTGTCTGTCTCATCCCACTCCCTCTCAGGACCACCTTCCTAGGCCCTCTTTGCTTATTTGTGTGTTTGTTTGTGCTGCTGCCCGTGGCTGGTGCTGATCAGTGCTGCTGAAAGACCTCAGCTGAGCCTCTTGGAGAAGTGGCTGTTGTATTATGTAAGGAATGGCAGGCGGAATGAGGGCAAGGGAGAGTGGTGCATTACATACACCATGGGGAAGCATGTCCAAGTGCTACATTTCTACTTCTTTGATGGTCTGGGCTCTGCATCGTCCTAGTCACTTTATCCACTTGTGGTTACATAAAGAACTACATTCGAAGCGTTATGTGGAGATTCCTTAAACGTCTGAAAGGGTCTTTACACTCACACACTGCATTTACTTACACCAACTTCCAAAGAACCATCCACAGGAAGAATTTGTCTTTGGCTTCATGGAAAAAGGATTTTCCTAGCTCCAAGATTTTATGATATTGTGTCCCCTTTGTGTCTGTTTGTGAACACTATATAGCCTGCAATACTGTTCAGGACCTCAAGGGTTGGTCTCTGTTGTTCTGTTGTTCACAGAAGCGGAGCAGTAGGAGACACTCCACCATCCCCAAGAAATCAGTTGTTTTTGGCCTCAGTTATGTACCCAAGCAGCTCAGCTCATCCTAAAACCTGAAGTGGAGTCGTCTCGTTCAAACCGTCACCCTCTCGTTCAGACCTCTTGTTCTCTTGTATTTTTTTAACCTTTGATGCTGTGACTGTGTTGTGTAAGACCTCATTCTCACACCACATGGTCTGAGCTCTTTCCTGATTCAGTGGCTTTGTCCCAAATTCCTTGGGACCCTCTTTTCTCCTTCCCCCTTTAGCAGTGGCCCATATTTCTTCCAGGCAGTGATAAAAAAGCCCATGAAATGAGGACAAGGTGGGGAAAAGGTTACACTTCACTCTGTGAGCAGAGGGAGATTTATTCTGATGCAGAGAGGGCATTTTCAATCATGAGGGGTTTTTTAAGATGGAACAAATGGAATGTAAAGGGCAGCTGTGAGTGTAGGTGTGTGTGTGTGAGTCAGTGGAAGTATGTAGTACCACACACACTCCTGTGCCTACCTCAGCCTACTGCCAAACAGCCTCGGCCCAACTCTGTGCCCACCCTTCTGAGGGGAGTCACCCTGGACATGACTGAATCACCAGAGACTTCACTGACCTCAATTCTAAACCTAAGCTGCGATACAGACACAAACCAAGTTAGCTTTTGGTTAACAACCAATGGATTTGTGATATTGTTATCACCAGTAGATTGACCAGAGGAGGATTGGTCACCCCTTGTGAGCCTTGGTTCCTCCCAAGGTTTCTTCCTCAGCTGGGGGAGTTTTTCCTTGCCACTGTCGCCCCTGGCCTCGCTCACTTGAGGGTTTTACATTTGTTTTTACATTTCATGTCAAATCTTTGTCTTACTGGAATTCTGTGAAGCTGCTTTGTGACAACATCAGTTGTGAAAAGCGCTATATAAATAAATTTGATTCGATTTGATTTGATAGTATTTTTATCGCCTTTGTGCACTAACTGCTCTGTATAACATTTGTTTTAGGATTTGATGGCATTCAGCCACAAGTGCTTTAAGTGCAGTTAGGTACTGATTATTTTACTGATTAGTCATTGTTCACAAACACCACTCCTGCACAGTTTGGTTTAGCTTTGTACTTTAGCTTTGTTTAGGGGAGAGTTTGTGTGTGGGAGGGGGTCTGAAATTGGAAATCTATACGGATTTGGTTACATTCAGCCACGAGATTGTTAGTGAGATCAAGTACAGATGTTGGATGATTAGTCCTGGATTACAAAGACCCAGCAACTCAACTCCATCACCCTGTCACTCCAGAAAACACCATTCCATTGCTTTTCCATGATACAATATATGTCCAAATGTAGTAAGGTAACAACTGACAAAATGGAGATATATGTTTTTCTCTGCATAGGGATGATGTTTACTCTTCGCATAGGGTAAACATAGGGATGGCTGTAAATTCATTGTTCGTCAAGAATGAGACACTTTGAAATGTAGCTGGACCATGAAGCAGAGAAGTTTGAGCCAAAATCTGACTGCTAGTTAGTGTAGCTGTTGTTTAAGTGAATGAGGACTGCATGGTTTCCTTCTGCTTTTGTTTTAACGTAACATTGTGTTTCTGTTTCAGTCCATCATGGAGCAGTTTAACCCCTGCTTGAGGAACTTTGTGTCGATGGCGAAGACGTACGAGAAGGCTCTATCCAGTGAGTACACGAGTCATTATTTTCTGTCCTCCAGAAAGTAACAGATTCTCACAGTCGCTCTCAAGTTTAAAAAACACAAATTTTAAATTCTTTGGGTTTTGGCTAAATCCATAACTAACATTGCTAAATGTAACTAATGTCTGGAAACATTTCATGCAGGAGATCTTAGTTAAAAGTCTAAACTTGTTATGTATTTTAAATGTACTGTTTGTTGAAATATATGTATTTGTGTGTGGGAACGTTGGCTTCCTCTCTCTTTTGTAGCGATGTTGTGATGAAATGTTACTCATTAGAACCCACGCCCAGTCCCCCCCTTCATCTCTCACCCATGCATGACCTGCTTCACCAGCCTCTCTTAGGGACACCTTTATCCATGTATGTATGTGTGTGTGGTTTTGTTTTTGTTTGTGAAAGTGTATGTTGTAGTAAGTTGCCTGCAGGAATATATGGGCGCAGTCTATGCATCCTTATATGGAGGGAAGTCATAGCCCACATTTACTGAGGTGCGGTCATAGAGTGAGTCATAGCCTCGCTGTACGCAGGGGAGCAATAGCCAAAATGTGTGCAGGGAAGCAGGGAATGCAGAAAGTGGAACAGGGGGCAGGCAGAAGTAGGCCAGGTTGAGTTGTGAGAGTTAACAGAGTCCCACAGAGTGGGGGAAAAGGGAACAGTCAAGAAAAGTATTCAGGGCAAGCATGGTCCAAGCCTGCGTATAGTACAAACACGAACATAACAGGATTTTCTGGCATCACACAAATAGTAAATGTAACCACACATATCAGACATGTACCAAAACATTTCTGACCAGTGTCTGTTGCTCATTCAGGAGTAAGAGAGCCCTTGTATTTACTCTCATAGACAACAACAGGTTCCATTGGCTCACTGTGGGTAGTAATTAGAGCCAGGGCCACTTCAGGACCAGGGACAGGGCTAAGTTTAAGTTCTGGTGCAATAGACTGCAATACACCTGGCTGGTAAGTTTGTCTCTCATTTATGTATCATAAAACATACAGTAGAAAACCAAAACCCTGCAGGGAGTGAGTGTGTGAGCATGTGATTGTGTGTATACACCCACATACGTGCCCATGCTTGCCTGTTAGATAAGGTTAAAAATAGGGCCGACTCTCAGGCTGGGAATTACTTTCCATCAGTGCCAGGCTGCCTGGGCCGCTGCCACAGTGGGTTGGAAAGACCTATCATGGGCTGACTGCGAGGGTAATCGGTGGGAAAGTAAATACACCAATTCTCTAAGGCTACAAACTGGAAACCCTTACTAGAGCCTTATTGGGATCCCTTGTTGATTTTTGAGAAGAATTGTTTTTTTTATTTAAAGCAGCTACCCACTGGTCCAAAGAAGAATACTGCAAATGAATCTGTGTTACACAGCACAGGAGTACAGCAAGGTGGTCCATGTCACCTGGAGATCTGCCCTCCTTCAGTTCCAACTCTGAAAAGTAGTTTTCCAATCAAGCTAATTAAGTAGTCTTTAGCAGCTATTTCCTGACTCAATACTTTCTTCCAAACACCATCTAGAATTACTATATCTGTGCTCAAACGTGCTTCTTATTCACAATTCCCTACATTACTCACTATGTAGTGCACTATTATGGGGAACTGAATTCAGGGGGGTAGTGAACAATTTCAGATACTACCTTTATGTGGGTTTTAACCAATTGGCACAGTGTATTATGGTTATTTGCAAACTCCTAGGGTACATCTGTTGTACACTAGTCACTGAAAAACACTGGACAATGATGGAACCCCAAAATAGTGCACTTCATAGTGAATAGGGCATAGTTTCAAACATGGAATATGGGTGGATGGTAGTCAAGAATTGGGAGAATATTCATGAACATCCATATGGGAATGGTAAAATAATGTTCATAATGTAGAACAAGATGACTGGAAGAGAACCTTCTAGAACAGTGTGCATTAGGGAGAACATTGAGTATCAAATGTGGGTCCAAGGGGACAGCTATAAAGAGTTGAGATTCAGAACATCATTCTCAGAAGGAATAACGTTAGATCCGGGTGAACAGAGATTAAACATCAGAAAGATAAATTATAACATTCTTGAATGTTAATGGGGGAAAACAGTTTGGAACATTGTGTCTAGACCATATAACATTAAGTGGCAATGTGAATGGTAGAGAGCATTGAATAACAGTGTGAATGGCTGAGGACAATCTCCACATGTAGGATTGGTGACCACTGTGGTCCTGGCTGCGTTTCATTGCTCAATGTGTCCAAGATTGATAGGAAGACCCCCTTATGAATTAAAATCACAGTTGCTTATAAAGTGCTTTTTTAGACCTCCAAAGCCCAGACCTCCCTTTGTTTGGGATCCTCACATTAGGGAGTTGAATCAACCATCACCAATGTGTAGCACCCACATGGATGATGCAGCAGCAGGAAATCCACACCAGTACACACATCACACATTATTTAACATGAAACGTGGGGACTTGTAATTCTCAAAATGGCTACAACAACAACACACCCGCTTAAAACAAAGTGATGCGCATCAGCAAACAAGCAAAATGTCTGGATGCTTAACTCCTAACTAAGTTTTAAAGACATCAAGAAGATCTTACTTTCAATCCAGCATTTACATCTTAAGCAAAATTGTTTATTGTTGTTACAGCACATAAGGAGGAAAGCTGCAAGTGTGTTTCCTGTCAGGACAATAAAAACCAATGCATTGAAGTGTGTCTTCATGGACATCTCTACTGTAGAATCTCCTAAGTAGCAGGAAATAGTGATTCCATGTAAAATATCTAAGACTACTCCAAGTCCTACAATTTTTAAAGGAATCTGTAGTTTTAGTTGAGTGATTTCCAGATGTGGTCCTCAAGTACAACTGCTCTAATTTAGCAGATATAACTGCCTATGGGTCAGCTATTTCACAACGGGTTGGAGCTGGAATTGTGGGATTTCAGAGCTGAGACTGGGACTGAGACTGGGATTTCATATCACACTTGAGGTTAATAATTTGTACACAGAAACTGAAATATGTACTTACCAAGAAAAACTCAGAAAATATATTGAAAACACTTTTCCAAAGTTGGTCAGTCATCTAAATTTGGTTGAAGAGTGGTAAGACATCCACCTTGAGCTAAATTCGAACCAAATCAGAACATAACACAGCCCAAATTTCAACATCTGTTTTTGGGTTATGCAAAGGCCATAACGGACCACCTGGGTTTAGCCCAAAAAGCAATGTTCATGTGGTGTCTAGTGTTTGGTGGGTAGGACCTGGATTCTAAAGTCCAAGCTGCTAGTGTGCCTAAAGCCTTTGGGCTTCTGAAAATGACCTCATGTCAGAAAAGAGGAGTTTAGGGTTGGCACAAGTGAGAAAGATCAGAAAAACGAGTTATTTTAAGCCCTGTGTTCTAAGGGGGAATGGGTCTAAAGCAGCTTATATCAGTTTAAAATATAGAGCCTGTTTGGCTGTAATTTGGGAGTGAAATTATCTTTTCTTTTTGTCTGTGCTTGAAGACAGTGGTGGTCCCAGTTAACCCCATAAACTCTTGACTTTTTAATAACTTGCTTATCTTAAAACGTATTATCCAGATAATGGCTGTGAAAATAATTGAAGTCTGGACCTGCCGACTGGTCCCATAAAGTTTAGGGGTTAACCCTATGCAGCTAATCAGTGTATGTTTCATTTCCTCTTGGCGAGGGTGTGTCTCTGGTCTGTAAGCTCTGTTCTTCATGCTCCAGTAATCCTCTTTTCTCCAGAGCCCCCTTCCCTCACTCCAACTTCCTCTTCACAACACTGCCTGTCTCCCTCAGGGCAGTGGAGCAGCAAAGCCCCCAGATTCAGCCCCTAATCTCCCCTGAACCAGGACACACTGCTGCCTGGGTCTGTGCGGTCTTACCTGGCTGTTTGCTGATGCAGGGGCTAACATGCAGTACATCCACCACGTCTGCTTACCATTTCATTACATTGCAGAGTCTGCTGGGCCATGCATTGTAGAAGCATTAATTGGTTAAGTAACCGATGTCTGTTGACTGAGCAGATTGAGTTTATTAGAATTCAACAATTGTTATAATTTCCATAGGCCTTTTATTATATTCATGTAATGTCGGTTAAGACAGATTTGGGACCTTGAGCTACCACCTGCCTTTCAGGTACCTGCATCAGTAGCTATGTTTACATGCAGATTTATGTTTTTTTTTTTTTTTTTTTAAACCAATCCAGTTTCCATAACACTTTATGATTATAGATTAAGACAGGGATATTTATATTCACTCTCAAATAAACACTGCTCAACACTGGTGAAAATCTTCATTAACATGCAACTACAAGTAATCAAACTCAAAGTTTAATGCATGCATAGAGCAACATTTAGTGTCGATGTGGATATACCATGTACATGAGTTGTCAGTCTGTGCTCATATCCCTAAGCTTTTACCTAAGGTCTTCTCCCTAGGTATTAGTTATAGCCAGATATACACATCCTCAGCCACAAACAGTGCCCACAGCCTTGGGAAACCTATGATGACAGTTCACTTCTTCTTTGCAATCTGTGGCTGATGTAACACCATGGAACATTTCAGCACATTGGAGGAGAATGCAAACTGTCCAGCTGTGTCACATCAACTGCCAGCAGCCCAGCATTGATGTGGGGAGAGTGGGCCGTCCTATGAACCTTGAGAATGAAGCCAGTTGTGCTCTATATGGACTGCTGACCTCAGATGGTTAAGGCATCACCTGGACTGGAAAATAGCACATTCACCAGTTAAACAACAACTAAAACTTGTTCAATTGAAAGAGAATTGTGTTCATAACTTCTTCAGTGGGATTAGGCGACTATAAGGCTGCATGTAAACATAGCCAGCAGGAATGGCAAATTTGGATTGGTTTATTGAACTGAACCAGTGTGATTCAATTATAAATAATCTAACGGCAGTTAAGGCAGACTTTTCTACCTTATGCTAACAATTGCTCAGCATGCTAACTTTCGCTAATGCTTCAGGAACCTTTTTACTGTTCTGGGCACCCTTAAAATGAACTGTTTCTGCATTAGTGATGCAGGTGAGGCATAGTGTTCCCTGATGTGTGACCTCAGGCTGGAAGGAATAAGCTCTTGATGCTGCTTTGTCTGATTTCAGATCAGACACCGAGGCTATGGATTGTGAAAGGCCACAGGCTGGCATTTCAGATTCCAGGACAAGCTGAAAAGCATCTGTTTTTTTGATGCATTCAGGAGATTCTGCTTTTGTCCATCGCTCCCCAATCCCAAGCCACTCCCCTCACACTCTCTCCTTCAGAGCCATCATAGAACACAGATATTTACGTTTTTTTTCCCACCACCCCCACACCTGCTTTCATAGCTTCCGGAAGCCATGGGTTGAGGGATGCTCCGGGGGTCAGAAGGTTCTAAGAGATTCCCGCATTCCCATCTCTGATGTCCCGAATGCTTCCATGTTTTCAGGTGTGACATTTGCAGCAAAAGGCTACTTCGACGCACTGGTGCGGATGGGCGAAATGGCCAGCGAGAGTCACGGCTCTAAGGACCTTGGTGAGTTTATAGCCTGTAGCTGCAGCGGCCCCTGTGGTTGGGAGGGGATTTGCGAGGATGAAGGGCCTTAAAATGTGTAAAAGCTGTGAAATGTCTCATATTACATACATGTCTATATAAGGCATAGTGTGGCCATTCTTAAACTCCATGATTTGGACACATGCATTCAAGCATATACCTCCCAGACTGATTTACAGATGTAGTTGCATTGCTTTCAGTCTGTGCTGTTTTCCTACAGGGAGCATTTTTGGGCTTTTTTTTTTTATTACCCTTCTGACTCAGTGGGAAAATTGTTATATAAACATCCCTAAACCTCTTATAATTCTTGCAATTAGTTTTTAGGGCAAATCAGACTAGGGCAACCATTATATTCTTTTTCTGACTGATGTCATTGTGAATGTGCTGCTGACACACACAGCTGTGTCAGGTGATCGACAGCAAAATGCATCAATGCTGTTAATTTGTGTATGTTTATTGTATTGTTGATGTTTGTAGAAACTTGGTGCTCCAATTGTAATGTTCCACACATTTACATGTATTTTTGCATTTATTTATGGCATTTAGCAGACGTTTATCCACAGTCACTCATTTATCTTTTTCAGAGGATATACCATCATCAGCAGATATAGGGTAAAATTTGAAATACTACTGAACTAAGACACTCAGCCCTAAGGCTTTGATCGGGTTCTGACCATTGTCATCATGTTATGGAGGAACTGGTCCATTCTTTGCTTTTGTAGGTGAGCATCAGGGTTAGATCTCCTGTGGGCAGCTACTGTCAGTCTGAAGGGAATGCAGCAGTGGGGTAATGTGAGACTTGTATAGTTTCAAGGGTCCTCATATACTGTTGTTTCTAACAGCAGTTTAAAAAACTAGATGTGTGTGTGTGTGTGTAATGGTAACATAATGTAAACATGGCACCTGCTACCAAGCAACAAAACAGCAACATTTCACATACTGATCCCCAAATGCACATTACATATAGGTTTTAAATAGATATTGACCATTAGAATCTAGAGAGAAGAAACACTGAACTGTAGAGCTACACACGGATGGAATATTTAACTGCTGGTCAGCTTTGTGCTAGTGTTAGGAGTCTTGCACAGAGAGAGAGAAAAAATTAAATCTCTTCAGCTTTCATTATTCATTGCTGGGGTGTTTTTTTCCCTCCCTCAACTCTCGCATGTCTCTGTAGCTTCATCTCTTTTCATTTTCTCTCAGACTGCTCTTCTCTGAATGCATATTCACTACAGTTCACTTTCTCCAGCTCCAGTCAGAGCAGTGAAGAGCCAGTATTCAAAGTGCTCAGTGTTATCTGTGCTGATGCCATTAGCTGATATCCCAGGTTTTCAATATCTAAAAGATGGAGCAGAGCTGAAACTGACTTCCTGAAGAACCCCGCTTTGGTGGTGGAGTAAAGACGGTACTGAAGTTCTGCAGAATCAGCAGTGTCTCCAAAACAGGACTGAGTTATGATTGAAGTTTCATAATAGAAGAAATGAGCGACAGTAAGGGAACTCTGACACTGAATTCATGAGAGAGATAGAGGGCTCCTGTCATTTTGCTGATGTTGTAAACTGCATGCTAAAGAAGTTATGTTATTATCTATCTATCTATCTATCTATCTATCTATCTATCTATCTGTGGATAGCAGAAATTGTGAATGCTTCATTCACATGTATAAAATTGTGTGGTATTTGCATAAAACATATCATCGCTGTCCAAAGATAAACACTTATCTCCAAAATCAAAGCTTCACAGGAGAATGAAAAACCATCTTAACACAGTGTGAGGGACAGCCGCTGTGTTTAAGTGATATTCATCTTTTCCATTTCAGGGTCGTGGGTAAATGATGTTGTAAACTAAAATTAAAGATTAAAAAGGAGATACACGTGTTTCATTGGACAGTGGTGATGTATTGAATATAGAACAAACAAGCAATTAAATGAATGTAATGAGATGTGAGTTGAAAAATGCTCCAATAGCGAGTGCTGTAGAGTGACTGAGGATGTGCGAAATGGTGAGAGGCTAGAGCCAGGTGCTGACACATCACTGAAGAGTGGAATGTATATTTAATATACTCATTCATCTGGTTATATATTTTTTTCTCATTTATTTATGCTTAAATAACAGGTGTGTGTGCTTGTTTGTGTGTTTTTCATTTCTTAAATGCATTCTCTCTCTACCTCTATTTCTCTCTCTCTCTCTCTCTCTACCTCTCTACCTCTCTCTTTTTCTCTTTCTCTCTCTTTCTCTCTCTCTCTCTCTCTCTCTTTTTCTCTTTCTCTCTCTTTCTCTCTCTCTTTTTTCTCTTTCTCTCTCTCTTTCTCTCTCTCTCTCTCTCTCTTTTTCTCTTTCTCTCTCTTTCTCTCTCTCTCTTTTTCTCTTTCTCTCTCTCTTTCTCTCTCTCTCTCTCTCTCTCTTTCTCTCTCTCTCTTTCTCTCTCTCTTTCTCTCTCTCTTTCTCTCTCTCTCTCTCTCTCTCTCTGCACAAGATTCCAGATGTGTTCCGTGTCTAGAATCCTAACTTGTCAGTCTCTGTTCCTCACAAACTCATCTTGTGTTTTCTGATTGGTCGGCTGGAGGAGTCCTGTAATAGCTTTGTGCCAAATGCATTTTCATTCCTCTTTCTGATGGATTTTAACAGAAAGGTGAGTTTTTGGCTGCAGAACAGATTTCACCCGGGTCAGTGCACGGACACTGTGAGCTGAGGGTAGGAGACACGGGGTCAAGGGGATTGTGTCATCGAAATATTATGGCAATATTAACCCGTCGTAATATAAAAAATGCTCTGAATGTGTCTTGATATTTTCTTACGGCTGTCCGTTCAGTTTGAAGTGATGCAGAGTGTTGTTAATGAGTTACTGTGTTATTTGAGCATTGGAAACGATGGCTTTGGTGGGAAGCTAGAAACTGCTCTTAATTTTTAATGGATGTGAAGGCAGCTGTTATTTATTCGGAAATCTTGGCCCATTTCTTCCTGTCCATTCATCACAAATACTCTGACACATTCTTACACAAACATGAAGCATAACTCCCTCTTCAAAAGTGTGAGAATAAATGGGGCAGGTTTTGTAACGACTGTATAAAATGAGATTAAAGCTATCATTAGACATGAATCACTGCTAATGACATTAGACTGTGAAGAACAACTGAAGTCATACTTCCTTAAAGGAAAATGAGAGTGAAGAGTCTACTGCACCTCCTGACCACTCTTAAATATTAGTCCCTAAATAAGGATTATATTATGCTTTTATTGTAATATAATTTCATAATAATTTAGTGATAATGATTTTACAGTTCTAGATAAGGTGTTAATCTGTCACTTCTTCCTGTTGGAAGCGCATGATGTTGCTCCCTTCTCTTATACTCCTCTGCTCTGTTCATCCACGCTGCTATATAAAAACAATCAGCTGCTGACCGTACAGTATTTAGCTGATGGAGTATTCTCATCTTAACAGTAACACTGACATTGGCAGTGGACAGTCCAATCTCTCAATAGACATCACACCGTGAGCGCGACAAATCTAAACACGGACGAATCTTCTCCTCTCGTTCAGCACTGCCGCCCTCCGATCTGTCACTGCTGACTCATGAGGAAATGAGCACTGCCTCCGAGTAATTAAAATATTCTCATACCAGCCAGAGAAGTTTGTGAAGAACATCTTATTGCTCGGAGAAGATGGGAAAGACGGGTGAAGTAAACACAAGGGGTACAGACTAAAGAGGACTGTAAAAGAAAAGAAGCAAGCACAAAAGAAGAGCTGAATGTTCTGATGAAAAGACCAACTGAAATGTTATTAATAATCAAATTACTGTAATTAAAGACTAGTTCCATTAACTTCCATTCAAAGTTAATGGATCCCCCACCCCACACACACACAGAAGCTTAGAGCATGTACTTGGGTGACTATTAACTGCTAGCGCTAGCTTTAGCTGGACAACAAACATATCGTGACTGACTGATCACTTACTGAAATATGGAAGATATTTTTTCCTTTATTTTGACTGGCTAGAATTTCACTAAACTCATTCATTCATTCATTGTCTGTAGCCACTTATCCAGTTCAGGGTCACGGTGGGTCCGGAGCCTACCCAGAATCACTGGGCACAAGGCAGGCACTAAACTCATCTTCAAACTAAATCAACAAACACTTGCCTCACCTCAATTTAATCTCAACTAAAGTAATTGACCTTTGGGTGGGCTGAGATGTGCATGGAACAGCCAGGAAGGAGAGTGTGAATTTGCTGTGGCTGGCTGGGAGGGCCTTGGTCCAGTTTGGGTGGACAGGCCCATCTGTGGCTACACCTCTGCCCCCCCAACTCTGACACTCTGTGCTAACAGTGCTCAAACGTGCCTCATTCATTTGCCTTGTGACACTGCCCCTGCAATAGCTCCCCCACATTGGGAGGATACCTTCCATTAAGCAGACTTCATTTGTTCAATAGCTCTGTTCATTTTCATGGATAGCGTTTTTGGCCAGGAAAGAAACACTGACAGGTCAGTGCAGGACAGTAATGTAATGACTTACAGTTAAGATTGAATTCAGTTTTTATGGCGATCATTGTATTATCATTTTAGGTGCTTGGAGTCCCTGGCATCTGGGGTTATGCAATAACATTCATGGATGACTTCTTATGGATTGACGCAAACTCTCACTTGATTGCCCTGCGTGCGCGTGTGTGTTTGTGTGTGTGTGTGTGTGTGTGTGTGGGGGGGGGGGGGGGGGTTGTAGAGTTCCTTGGGTGCAGCATTGGCAAGGTTCACCCCCGCACTGATGGAGAAACGTAGTCTTCCCGAGGAGAACACTATACTAAAAATAGATAAAACGCCTGCTTTAATGGGGCCGTTCCACTGCAGAGGAAAGCAAGAGGATATAGTGTAAGTGTGTGTGTGTGTGTGTGAGAGAGAGAGAGAGAGAGAGAGAGAGAGAGAGAGAGAGAGAGAGAGAGCAATATATCTGTCCCAAAATGGCTCCTCGGTGATGTCAGTGTTGCCAAAAACAGCCTCCCCTGTCTGCCTGCTGCACGCTGCACGAGTGTGTGTAGGATACTGAACAGCTTCCGCTTTCCTGCTTACCAAATATGGTCTGCTGTCGTCATAGAGCAGCCATTTTTTCTTGCTATCTCTCTCTCTCTCTCTCTCTCTCTCTCTCTCTCTCTCTCTCTCTCTCTCTTCTCTCTTTTTTGTACAAGCTGTGGGAGCTCAGTGCAGCAGAGTCTGAAGTGCAGCTGATTAATGGAGAAGAGTGATATCCCCTGTGCAAACATTTCCACTCAAAACTGAGATGAATTACGTCTCAAAAATAGACTCGTTCCTCAGCCGTCTCCTCAGACAGGAAGTAACCCATTAGCCCAGGGCTAATGAACGCCTGCGGATCCAGACTCTAATTAAAAGCCCTAATCAGTGGTTTACATACACAGCAATACAACACAATAGCAGACAATACATAAATGATGTTGTATGCCACCCCCCCCCCCCACCACCACCTCCCCCCCAAGTTAAGACCCATAACAACCTCCTTAGCCATTTTATCAGGCTACAATTGCAGAGCCCCTGTTATAATCCTTATAAGCCTGTTGTTTAGTTATGAATATCTTCAGTGCCCTGGGCTGTACATCCACGCTGCCTTTTTACTGCTCAAATTGGCACCTTTGCCATCTGAATGTACCCTCTGTGCTGCATCTCTATGGAAACCTAGTAGCTCTCTCTCCTTCTTGCATTTTACTTTTGCTTCGCTCACTGTTTTGTTCAGGCCTGGCAGGTGGCCATGTTGGAAGGGCCAGCCTCATTAAAACAATTTTAAGCCAAGCTCAGGAACAGGACTTTGCTTAATGGGCAAATGTTTAGAGTCACACTGAGACAGTTTTTCATAGATCAGGGTAATAGTACACACACTCACACACTATTTGCCAGGCTCTAAGGAACATACACTTTTAAGATTGCCCATCAGCCCCTGAGAGAGCTAACAATTTTTCTCAGAAACTGCTAGATTTGATCTCTGTAATTCTGAATTAATTACACTGTATTACTCTGCACTCGACTTGCATTATATGTGAATAACAAAGGACCTAGAGACAAACCTAGTATTAACCTTAAGTCTAAATTAAAATGACTATATGTTCTCTGAGAAAATACACAGGCCGTAGTGCAGTCTGTAGTTGCCCATATGTCCATAACCTGGATTTGGTCTTGTTCTAGTGAGAATGTAGTCTTCCGTGGAAATGGTCACTGTCTTTTTTTAAATCACTTTTGAACTGTACTCCTTTCACATATATATTATTTATTATTTAGTAACTCTGTTTAGGTTGGAGAAGATTCACAGAAAACTCACCCCCCTCCACCCTCACACTACCACCATCACTGGGTCCTAGTGCTGTGGAGCAGTGGAACTGTATTCTCTGGAGCGATGGAGCGTCATCCAATACATTTTGTGATGGAGTTGCATTTATGATCCAGAACTAATCATCCAACATCAGTCTTTGACCACACTTGTGTGCATGCAAAATGCAATCAAATCCTCAGTCTAATGTAAATTAGAGGCTGTTACTGCAGAATGGAGAAACACTGGATGAGCAGGCATCCACAAACCTTTGGACGTTTAGTTTATCGGTGGGTATCCGTCTGCATAGGGCTGCGATAGTTCTGCGAGTAATTGAATTTTAAAGCGTTACAGGCTGAGAAGGGGTTTTATTAGAATCTTATCTGCCCATTCAGTGGAAAAGGTCATTGAGAGTCCACTGTCTCTCTCTCTCTCTCTCTCTCTCTCTCTCTCTCTCTCTCTCTCTCTCAGCCAATTTGCTAAAGCATTTGTCTTCAGAGTTAATGATAATCTTCTCCAACTGCTGTTCATTCCTCAACACTGCCTCCACTTTATGTAATGTTCCTATTAATAACTACGCAGTTAAGTTTACTACTGAGTTTGTGCAAATTAATAACAGGATTAACAACAATGTAACTTGGGTGATATTTGCTGTTACAGATGGATTAGATCACCTCTGCTTATGTAGATACACACATGAATCAGCTTCACGTTTTTCACGTGGCAATGTAATTATACAATGAAAATCAACAATCAAAATACATGTAAAATGTTTTTACACCTGTGCATATACATAAACTGTGCTACTGTAATCCATTCATGTGAATATATATACGCAGTGGTTACATGGTTGTTACCTGTGTTGTGAAGTTATTAATATTTAATATAAAATGGGACCCAAAGACTTTAAATGGAAATAAGGGGGAAATATTCAGTTTTTTTTTTTACCACATTCACTGCTGTACCTTAACATACAGTAATTTTACAAATTGTACCTTTTATTCATACTTTCTCTAAAGCTGTATTACTTAATATCACTGCCTGCATCCTTTGATCCTGAGACGTTCTTTATGCAGAGGACGAGTTCAGAAAAGGCTTTGATCACTATGCAGTTTCTGTGTTCTTCTTACCATCTTTAAACCGTCACATTCACCTTTAGCTACACTTCCTTAACTCTGCTTTTGTGACAAACAAAGGTTTGAATTTTGATTTTATGAAAAGTGATTGGAGGAACAGAACAAGGAGAATAAGTGAATGGAGGAAGGCAGAGAATGATCAGTACGATACCACCTTAAAAAATATGATATGAGTATGCTCGAGTCAGACACAATGAGACTGACAGGGGAATATGGAAGAGTTGGAGGGAAGAGTAGAGTCTAATGAACGTTGGCTGGCTTCCACTAGAAGTTCCACTGCATTTCAAGGGGCAGCCGTGACCTGGTGGTTTGATCCCCAGAGCCGGCAGTTCATGACTGAAGTGCCCTTGAGCAAAGCACCTAACCCCAACTGCTCCCTGGGCGCCATAGCTAGGGCTGCCCACCGATCCAGTCATGTGTGCTCACTGCCCCCTAGTGTTCACTAGTGTAAATGTGTGTTTCACTACACGGATTGGGTTAAACATGGAGAACAAATTCCTCTTGTGTGCAGCACAGTGGCCAATAAAGTGATTCTAATTCCTGAAGTAAGTACGATTAGAACTAGTGCTTGTACGTTTGCCCTAGTTACAGTAAGGATTCAGGTTACTCGACCCAGCATTGCTAATAATCCTGTTAAAGGTATTTGACAGATGTTAATTATACAATTATCCCTTGATGGTTCTTTTTATTAATCGAATGCTGAAGGTATAACCAGCTCATTTGGAACTGAATGGGTCAAAAAAAAAAAACACTGAATTTCCACGAGACCCACACCTTTCTTAGATGAACCTTCTATAGATACAGGTGTAGTCACATCAAATACTGTTTAATTCTCACTCTGAGAAAGTGTGAATCACAGTGTCATGGCTTCCGTGTTATTTCACAGCTCTGTGTTGTCTTGTCCCACTGGTAATTGTCTCACAGTTGTTGGACCCCCACAGATACAAACCTCAAATTTTCAAACCCCTGGAGTTGGCTTCCTTTAATGGATAAGTTCTGCTTGCTGAGAACAAAAAAGTGCCATGCTGAGGAAAGCACTCTGTGGACCACAAAACCATTACACACTGTTACTGTAATTTTTCCACTGTGAGAATGGTTTATGATTGAACCCATAGAAGTCCTCCAGAATGACCTGGACTCCATTTGCATTTATTTATGTAG
The DNA here is from genome assembly GCF_029633855.1 of Hoplias malabaricus. Lineage (NCBI taxonomy): Eukaryota > Metazoa > Chordata > Actinopteri > Characiformes > Erythrinidae > Hoplias > Hoplias malabaricus. Next base: position 204,200 of record NC_089802.1, read on the forward strand.
CTCTCTGGTACAACTACTATGTTGGAGCAACAAGATATCCAAAAATATACATATATTATTGTGATATTCAGATATTCATTATGTGTATTTTGATTCGTTATAATTCATTATTGTTTTGTTATTTTACGTTCCCTAAACAAGCTCCAGTCCACTGGTGGCACTGTTTCACTATATACACTCATAGTCTGATTCTGAAGAAGAGATACATAAACCATGCTGTAATCTGTTTGTGAGAGCATTAAACAAACTCAACACACTGCTGTTTTTAATCATTTGGAACTTAAAAGTAGGTTTATAGTTAAAAGTGAGGGTAAGGAGGGCTAATTATATTTGGTACATATTCTGTGAGTCCCTGGAAAGAGCTTTTATTAAATTTAAAATCTAAGCAAACAACTTTAGTAATCTGTTAAAGCTGTTGTGGCCAACTCATTTCTGAAGTTCAGTGTTCTCATTGTGTGTGTGTGTGATCCTTTTGGAGCTCATTACAGTTCTGAGTGTCCATCAGTTTGACTGGTCAGTGTGAATGCCACTGCAGTAATCAATCTCTATTCTGGCTCCAGCAGCTGCTCACTAATGGTTATACATTACAACCCTGTCTGGATCAAAGTTCACCATGCTGTACCTGCTCATTCTGGAGTTGCTCACCCTTTGACTACCTTTTGAACCATGGCTTGGTATGCAGGTATTAATATGCAATATCCAGTAACTACTAAACTGTATTACACTTTAGAAACGGATGTCATTGCACTCCTTATAAGATGAGCAAGGCTGAACTACATATGACAGTGCAGATGTGCATACACAAACTGAACTCAAAAGGGGTGTTTTTGTTGCCTTGTTGGACTGGGGAGTGCATCATCCATCCATGCAGTGATTGTCTGTTACTGCTTATCCAGTTCAGGGTCACGGTGGGTCCAGAGCCTACCCGGAATCACTGGGCGCAAGGCGGGAACCTACCTGCTGCGCTACTGTGCCGCCGGAGTGGGTTATATAAAATTCAAATTTAAATCTTTAAAAATGCTTCAATATATTTAATTCACTTCTTCATTAGAACACAGCATCTGTCCTTCACACTGTGAGATAATTTCATGATGAATGGGCCAATAGAAATGCTGCAGAGTTAAATCTTCTTACATTGACCACTGAAAGTTAAGGTGTTTTTTCTCCTTCTTCTGGAAAGTTATTATTTTAGAGATGCATGTTTTTCTTTGAACAATGGCGATATGTGTGAGGTCAAATTTGACAAGACTGGGAGTTAGTTTTGAAAATACTGACTCATGTCTTTCAGGAAAGTGGAGTTAAATTAGTAGCTCATTCACAACATGCACAAATATTTTAAAATGCCTTTTCAGAAATTATAGCCCACTGTTTTAGGCTTTTATGACCTGCACAGTTGTGTCTGCCGTCTGACAGCATGAAATAAGCCATTAGCGAGTGCTCTCATCAAGTGTGAAGAGTCTTACCACATTTGTGGTTTCTAGACTCTCAGTGAGATGCCTGTTAGCAAAGCTAAGCATGTTCTACAATGCAGCTGTAAAGGAGAATGGGTGGGATTATAGCTTTGGGCTGGAGAACAGGGTACATTTATCACTAGCATCTGCACTGGTGCTGCATCATCCTCGAGCTGTTGGCTTTTATTACCCCCACCAAGGTCACCGCGATGCTGAGAAGGGGTGTAAAGTAGTAAAATGCATAGGCATTCAGGAAATGGGTTGTAAGTCAAAGAAAAGGGAGTAGGAAAATGAAGAATTGGATGGAAATTGAGCAGAGAAATAGAGAAGAGTGGCAGGGTAGAGAATAGGAAGTCCAGGCATCTGAAGCTGGACGTGGTCATGTAGGTTGAGCATTCATAAGAATGTTGACTCCAGTTTACTTTGCATTAGAACAGTGTGATTACACATTAAGCATGCTTACAATGGCAGTGTAACTACTGGTGATGTTTCCATTGTTGCAGATTTATTACTCTTGGTTGTGCAAAAGTATCCTCATAGTCTCTACCTTTGCGCATGTAATTATTAATAGAATTACACCATGTGAAACTCGAAGATAATGCATATCATATATATATTCCATGTAATAGTGTGTATATGTGCCTTAAGGTTATAGGCATTAGTGTAATTCATATAAAACATTGAATATGGCACTCGTAGTAACATCATTTTTAATATGGAACTACTTTCACCCTAATTTTCACATTTTCACCTCAGCTTGTTCCCTTTTAAGAGGCCATGGGATCCTTAAATCTATTTTCACATGACAAAATCTAATTCTGGATTTCCCCTTTTTTTCAAAGTAGACATCATTTGGCAACTAATATTTTTTTTCTGTTTCTGTCATTCTCTCTCTCTCTCTCTCTCTCTGTCTCTCTCTCTTTTTCTTTTACTTTGGTAGCTGGGTGTGGATAATGGAGTTCTAACTCTCTTCCTTCCACCTCTTTAGACACATCAGATTGAGAGTGTCAGGCCATAGGACACACACAGGCACACAGACCCACACACACATACACACCAGCACTGAGCTACACCTTGCTCAGCTGAGTGATAACTGAATGTGAAGTTGTTGGGTTTTGATGAGAAGTGCAGGTTTCTATATGACGCTGGTGATAGGAATCAGGGGTCCAAATGTCTACAAAACAAATACAGCCATTTCAGTCATTACCCATTATCACCAGTGAACGCATAGGTCTTTTCTTATCTAATGTTGACTTCTCAAACACTCATCAGCTGTGTTTTAGTACCGAACTAAAATTAATGTTAGTTTTGAGGACAATCAATAGTTTCTTCATTTGTTTTTCATTTCCATGGAACATAGTTTCCTTTTCTTTGTCTATCGTCCCCAACATTCAGACAGTTGTTCTGTGTACTGAGGGTGGATTCTGTAAACAGTGTAGCTTTTTCTGAAACCTGTTGCTGGTATTAGACACTACCTACAGTCCCAGAGCAGTGAAAGACCTGTGGCTAATGATCAGTGGACTTTGAAGTGTCTGGTTTTGGCTTTAATCGCAGGGTTTTTTAATTGCTGAGGCCCCACTGTTAAGCTCAGAAAACAATATGTAGAAGGCCTGGGAAGCTGCAGCTGCTGTGATCTGTGCTGATTATCAGTAAGCAGCTTAGAGTCCTGGCCCTGAGCGAGGGGGCGGATGGAGTGCGGGCTGGAGGGGCTGAGGGGTGGAAGAGTGGAGCAAGGAAGGGAAGGTATTAGATCACATTGTGCTGACTAGGGGAGGAAATTAGAGTGCACGGCTCTGGAGATGAAGCCGTGGAGGCCAAGGTCAGAGGGAGGAGGTACACAAGGTCATTCACACTCTCTCCCACATTGTTTTTTATCTTAAGGATAAAATAATAAAAATACATGAACCTTTAAATAAATAAATGAAAAATATATATATATTTTAATGACTGCTTCATCTGTCCAAATATTTCAATCACCAACTTTTGAGTCATCAAGTTCAGTCAAGTCACTGTGAGATCCATTCTTACTCACAAGATATTGAAGTGTTTGTGATGTAATACAGTGACAACTATAAATTACTCTATAACTAAACACTGTTGCCCCTATTTGCAACATGGAGGAGAACCTAAACGCAGAGGCCAACCGAGCGACTTGAGCAGCACGTACCAAAGAAAACCAGTTTTGAAAACAATTAAGATGTCACTGAACAAAAATAAGTCAGTTGTAAACACTGAGACCAAAGCATAATCACACACCAAATATAAACAGAGCTCTGAAAACTAGAGAGGAACAAGCTCCCAGTGACATTAGAAAAAAATATCCCAGCTTTAACACTGGAGAATATTTACTGCACAAGCCTCGTCACTGAACTGTGAGGGTCACGAATACAACAACAAACTAATTGTTCATTAATCGTAATTGTGGTAAAATGCTAAATTAATTGTGATATTGATTTGCGCTCATATCGCCCAGCACTAGTTCTATTCTTTCTGTGTTCTTGTTTTCACCAAATTTAATCAGTGCCCTTTTTTCTCTGCACTTGTGTTTGTTTTGTTCTATTTAACCTTGTCTTTGCTCTCTAGAAAAATGCAAGAAAAAGTGATTTTTTCCAGAATTGTCTCCTTTAAAGCAATCTTCACATCGAGCACTTTCCCTTCCTGTACAGTCCTAGCCAGCTCTACTGCCCTTGATGTGACATGGCTCTGTGGATAGGACTGTTCTAGAAATTCTCAGAACTCAGAGCTTTAGAGCTGGGGCTGATTGGATATGTAATGCAATGTTGAGGTCAGGACGGAGCCAGGTTTAAGAACAGAAAGGCCAATGGGGTCATAGTTTTATGGAAGGTGTTGTGCAGCTTTGTGCTCTGTGCACACAGATGTTTGTGCTTGGAAAGGAGCTGAAAAATGTGCCTCTTGAACCCTGAAGGCTTAAAATTTAATAATTACTAGGAATTCATATATGAGCTACTATGAAACTATGAAGTAATGAGAGTGAGGAATTGTAGTGTGGGCCCTTTACAGCTCCAAGGGGAGTACGGGGTTAATACAGTAGCCAAATATGTCTGCTTTTTGTTTGGTTGGATTTAGTTGGAGGTTATAAACATTAATATAACCTGGTGTATTAGGTTTCATAGCGTGCTTAAAAAGCTAGCATTGTACCTAAAGTCTATAGCATTGTCCTGGCTGCAGTATATTACTTAAAGGGGGCATAGTATATGTCTTTTTACAGAGGAAGACAGTTCTTGGGTCTGTTCACCACAACCCAAGCGCAGAGCAGTTAGGAGCAAGGAGCAGAAGCTCTGTTCTCATTTTCACCTTGATAATGTAATTTTTGTCCTATGTCACTTTTAGCACTATAAATAAACAAAAACAAAAACAAACCTGTGGTTTCAACACAAACCAATCCGTTTCTCTTCCATATCCATATCACTTTTTCCTGTATTATTTGAAGTAATCAATTTATCACAGCATTGTTTCACTACAGTGTTGAAATTACAGCTAAGATACAAAAGAGTTGCAGTGACAGAACGGTGAAGCCTACGTGATTTTAAACAACTGAAGTCGCAGAAAGAATGGATGGACTGGCAGCAGAGTAGAAAGAAAGATAATGGTAGCAGTGGACTTGTACCTCGTGGTCTCTGAATCATTTTTACAGTAGTCAATGGAATAGCTTTTTTATTGATCTATGTGACAGAGAGCTGGTTTGGATATGATCCAAACAGATGGGCAGTACGTACCAGTGCATTAATCTACATCCCTGTGTGACATCGCTAGTGCATTAATTCTTCGGTGACCACACACACTCACACTCTTGTGCACATACTCATCACTTCTACTCAATCCCAGATTGGAGGTAGAGAGATACCAAGCCCATGCCCATGTTTTGCATTTGTGTGAGTGTCTCTGTGTTTGTTCCTTTGTCTCCAGTCATAATGCGTCAGTGCGGAAATGCCTTCCCATTCAAGATCCACAGTGTGTGTGTGTGTGTGTATCAACTAACACCTCTTCTTTACCCCAAAAAATACAAGGACAGCCAAAACCCAGTTAGCATGGACCCACACAGGATCTCAGAGGATCAGAAGATGAATCAGCACTGTTTAATACCATTTAAGCCCATGTGACATCATCAAAGCATGCTGTACTGACTCATCAATGTTTGTTTTAATGCTGCTATAATCAAGATGATCCACCACTGCAGGACTGTCCCTCTACCGAGACCTTTACTCTTCTGTCGGCTTGTTTCAAGATACAGGCTCTTCATTGCAGATCCAATGTTTTTCAGTCATGCTAATGCTGTGTCCATAAACGTTCAACCTGGATCAATCCATTCAAATGCCTTTTCAACCCATTGTTTCTGTTTAAAGTTGAAGTGATGTAGTGCAATACCCCTGGGAGCCATTTTAAGACTTGTGTCAGGGAGGCAATCCAATTCAGCAAACAGTAAACCTGAATATATAATACATGTCAGTAAAAGTCAAGTATAAAGTGTCTTTCTATAATAAAACAAACACACACACACACACACAGAGAAAAACACTCCAAAAAATACAAAGCTGCAAAACCATGTTTACACTGAGGAGAGAAAAGAGAGAGAACTGCAGGTGTCTAAGGTCCAGTTTTTTATTGAGTGTATATCAGCGTGATGTTGTTGAATTAGCCTCTCAGCTCACATTCTTCTTCATGTTTAAATCAAACCAAGCTTTATTTCTATATTTGGTTATTTTTCTTGATCAAAAAACAGGACAATAATTCACTAATTGTACCATTTAATTAAATGTCTCTTACCCGTGTCCATTTTGATTGGACATGTTGACAGCTGTATGAGTGCAGCCAAATTGTTGATTGTTAGCACTGCTTGGCTGCCCCCTAGTGTCTTGGAGATCAGTCAATGTAAAAATGTCAATAATGTAGAATTAAGGTGAGTGACTTAAACATTTTAAATTTGGCCTATGACAGTTCCCATGTTTAAGCAGATTGTCTTATGTTTTATTTTATAATATTTTGGGGAAGTTGCATTCTGCCATATTACATCTGGCTTCATATAAATGGGAAAATTTCAGAGACTACATTCACATTTACAGTCAATGAAGAGCTAACCAACATACTTTATCATTACAAATCCAAAATAAATGAATACCAGTTCACTTTGAGTGTAAATCTTCAAATGCTCGTTTCCAGTCGTGAATGCAGCAGCATAAATCAATTATTGCTGTAACAAAGTTTTGTAAAACATGTTTTACAACAAAAAACAAATGTTCTGAGATACTCAGATACCTAGAGACCCTTCTGGTCCTTATTAATTGAGGTTTGGCTACATTTGGGGAAAGTGACTCAGAAATTAACTGGATTACATGTTTGTCGTATTCGCTCTGGGCGGATTTCTCTCTTTTCCATTGTCACCCAGGGTCTACTGTACTTTCTGTCTCTTGCTGAACCTAGCTCTTTTGTTTTTCTTCTTCTTTTTGTCCCTTACAATGCATTGCGTTATCAGAAGAAGCTGCGTGTAGGTACCCTTCATATCAAACACACACACACAGTTCAGACAGGCCACAAACACACCCCTCCGGGCTGCATGACTGAAGCATTTTCTTGCTTTTTGTTTCTTTCTTTTCTTGCTGCTTTCTTTTGGGTCTGTTGCTTCTCTCACACAGCTTTGTTGCTCAGTAACTAACACACAGATCATGGTTTGTGATCAACGTGTGGCAGTTCTCTTTTATTTCTGCACTGCAACACGCTTATGTTGCTATGGCTATCATGTATTTTCTCATTGTATTTGAATATGTCGTGTGCCCAGTGCGAGAACTGATCCGCTCTGTTTCGGTTTGATGGTGTTTTTATTCTGATTCATTTACTGTGCCTCGTCTTTGTGATTATTTTTAAGTTTGACTTAATCTTTAAGTTGTCTGCGTTTTCCCTGTGATTGACTGATGTTCCATCTTGTCCATCACTTGTTCTATCTCTCTCTACCTCCTTCTCTCATTATCTTCCTCTTTTTGTCTTTTCTTCATGCAGCTTCTTTTGTTTGTGTGAATCTGCATGCTTTTACTGCATGTGTAAAGTACGTGTAAGGTATGGTGTATATGCAGGAAAGTGCGAGTTGTGAACAATGCTCTCTCTTTCTCTCTACCTCTGTCTCTCTCTTTCTCTCTACCTCTGTCTCTCTCTCTCTCTCTCTCTCTCTCTCTGTCTCTCTCTCTACCTACCTGTCTCTCTGTCTCTCTCTCTCTCTGTCTCTCTCTCTACCTACCTGTCTCTCTCTCTCTCTCTCTCTGTCTCTCTCTCTCTGTCTCTCTCTCTCTGTCTCTGTCTCTCTGTCTCTGTCTCTCTCTCTTTCTCTCTACCTCTGTCTCTCTTTCTCTCTACCTGTCTCTCTCTCTCTGTGTCTGTCTCTCTCTCTCTCTTTCTCTCTCTGTCTGTCTCTCTCTCTTTCTCTCTGTCTCTCTCTCTCTTTCTCTCTGTCTCTCTCTCTCTGTCTGTCTCTCTCTCTCTTTCTCTCTCTCTCTCTGTGTCTTTCTCTCTGTCTCTCTCTCTCTCTCTCTCTCTCTCTGTAGGGGATGTACTCTTTCAGATGGCCGAGGTCCACAGACAGATACAGATGCAGTTGGAGGACATGGTGTGTGTAATTATTTATATCGTCAAAGGTTTTTTACATGTATATTTTATATTGACTCATTGGGAACAAAAGCACTTACTTGAATGTGGGTGCACTACTGAAGTAAAGTCCACTGATTTGTGTTCTCCTCCAAGCACATTGAGGTGAATGGTTAGCAGCCCACATTGTTTACAGACGTGTAAGAGAATGCCAGTAATATGTATTTGAGTGTCATAGCACTCTCTCATTCTCTTTAGTGAATTAATATGTGCCACACAACCCCATACTACAGTCCATTGATTACTAATCTCATATTGTTCTCCTAATGGCTTTAGAGCATAGCCACACAAAGTGGTACAAATGCACCATCCCATGACTTAGAATATACTGGCAATGGAAGATTGTCCTTATCCTTGTCCTTTTTCCCCCTCCTAATCTGAGAGCCTCCATCTGGCCTCACTGTGGGGAAAGGGAAAGGTGTGGTGTTTCAAAATGTCACACAAACAGAGCCACTTCCGCACATGCACAATGAGAACAATGCTGCCATCCATGGCGTTATTCACCCACCAGCTCGCAAACATCTGGGGGCTTTCCCGCTTAGTGTCACACTGACATATACGGGTTAAACAAACCCTGCTCTCCTTTCCTGCTTCAACTACAAATATAAGGTAGAACGACTCAGAGGTGACTGAAGGTGTGTATTTTTAACAGATGCTGTGTGATATCTTCCATGGAAGCTATCATAGACGTAGCCTAATCATGTCAAAGCCCATTTGAATATTGGCCCATCTGATAAGGTACTAGTTTAAGGTTAAGGGTGCCTTGTTAATGCCACCCTCTATTGTATCCTCTCATCAACAGCCTTAAGTCACAGAAATAGACATTTGCAGTTTATATAATTGTAAAACTGATAAAATTATGGCTTTATATATGAACTGAATGGACCAATAGAATTGGCCCAAAATCCAAAGTGGACCAGAATAAAATGTCCCTGAAATACGTAAAAGACACAGTAGGTAGAAATAGTAGTTTACAATTACAGCTTAAAAATCATTGTGATGCTTCACTGACCTTTCACAGGGAGAATAAAGCCTCTGTTGTGGCTGCTCCAGGCTCAGGACAGGTAGAATCTGCACTATGTATCTTTTGGGGAGGGTAGGAAACCACACCCCTGCCCTTCCCACCTCCTATGTTTCTGGACGGTGCTATAAAAATGAATTTCACTCTCAAACTGTAGGGGGAGCCCAAGAGCAACAATACCAAATACCAAATCTTTTCTTTGTTCTGAAAGGCTGATCCAGAGTAAAATAAAATCCAAGTAACAATAGTTACTTTTTTTTAGTTACTTTAGTTTTAGTAACAATAATAATCATTTTTGTTTTAAAAGTAGAATTATGATTTGCGTATGTCTCTGTACATAAGGGGCATCCATGGTCTGTGGTGTGTGTGTGTGTCTGTGTCTGTGCACACACTGCTACAGATGGGTTTAGGTTAACTTTCATTCTACTGTTGTGCAGTGTGGACAAAGTCATGATATTCATGTTCATGTCTTACAGCTGAAATCCTTCCATAATGAGTTACTCACAGAACTGGAGAAGAAAGTGGAGCTGGATGCCCGATATCTCAATGTAGGTATCACACACACACTTAAACACTCTGAAACTGATATTTGCTTAGGTAGTAGCTGCGATGGACATCTAACCCTACATTTATTAACCTTTCAGCTTCTCTCTGATGGTCAGTAAATACGGATGTGTTTGTTTATTAATGAAGCTGATGACCGGAGCTTCTGGAAGCTGCGTAAACTTTCATTTCCCCTTTCATTCAGTGATAAAGATGCTGAGTGTTACCATGGCCGTGTAGTGCAGTTAATGTCAGTCTGGTATGTTTTGCATAATGTGTGTTTATATAACTGCCCTCATGAGGTTCTCTCCAGGCAGATACAGTGTTCTCTATTGTTCCTTTGAAGCCAGGAAGGGGAACACTGTAAGTGTTGATTAGTGGCTGATGAGTTATAAGAGTTGATGAATGTATGAGACGCAGATATTTGTGTTAGTTGCATTGACTTAGTACTCTGTTTATACTTTAGCTTTTTATTTAAAAAATATGAAGTTATGATGAGGGCGTCACGGTGGCGCAGCAGGTAGGTGTCGCAGTCACACAGCTCCAGGGGCCTGGAGGTTGTGGGTTCGATTCCCGCTCCAGGTTACTGTCTGTGAGGAGTGTGGTGTGTTCTTCCTGTGTCTGCGTGGGTTTCCTCCGGGTGACTGTCTGTGAGGAGTGTGGAGTGTTCTCCCTGTGTCTGTGTGGGTTTCCTCCGGGTGACTGTCTGTGAGGAGTGTGGTGTGTTCTCTCTGTGTCTGCGTGGGTTTCCTCCGGGTGACTGTCTGTGAGGAGTGTGGTGTGTTCTCTCTGTGTCTGCGTGGGTTTCCTCCGGGTGACTGTCTGTGAGGAGTGTGGTGTGTTCTCTCTGTGTCTGCATGGGTTTCCTCCGGGTGACTGTCTGTGAGGAGTGTGGTGTGTTCTCCCTGTGCCTGCGTGGGTTTCCTCCGAGTGACTGTCTGTGAGGAGTATGGTGTGTTCTCTCTGTGTGTGCGTGGGTTTCCTCCGGGTGCTCTGGTTTCCTCCCACAGTCCAAAAACACACATTGGTAGTTGGATTGGTGACTCAAAAGTGTGAATGTGTGTGTGTGTTGCCCTGTGAAGGACTGGCGCCCCTCCAGGGTGTATTCCCACCTTGCGCCCAATGATTCCAGGTAGGCTCTGGACCCAATGTGACCCTGAACTGGATAAGGGTTACAGATAATGAATGAATGAATGAATGAATGAATGAAGTTATGATGATGTACACATATTCACTTAATGTAATCACTTTAAATACACAGCTGGACATTAAAGTAATTGTTGTCAACAAAAACACACCTGTACGGTACCATTTTATTCTGCCAGTGTACAGTACAACAGTGGAATCCGGTTTCTGAAATTCCCAGCATAATTTCTTCCATCTCCTCAGTGAAGGCAGAGCAAACCTTGATGAAAGAAAAAACCTTCTGAGCGTGAACGTGTTTCCCCCAAAGCCCTTTCCTTTTTATTCTCTGCTTTCTCCCGAGTGTAATGTCAGTGTTTTGCGTACGCCGTGAAGCCTGAAAATGTTATGATATTAAAAACAAGTAGAGAAGTCTCTTCTCTGAACCTTTATTGCAGAGATGTATTGGCTGGACCCTCCATTCCTCACGTTTACGCATGGCCCCTTGTGCTTTAGCGGAGGGTGGCGGCCTTATTTATTTGACGCTTCGTCTGAGGCATTGATGACAATAATTAAGCGCGCTTTCTTTCATTTCCAGTGAAGGAGGCAAATAAACAGTGTTGCAGAGTTCAGTGAAATGTGACAGAAAAGCTTTGGACAGCAGAGCAGGGAACAAAGAGCCACGGTCCGAAACACAATGCTTCTGAGCAGCAGGGAATTGTGGGTTGACAGGAGAAGGACAATGGGAGAGATGAGCAGGCCCAGTTCCCATAAACCCCTGACACGTGAAAACCTTTCAGGGTCTACACATTAACACTCTTAGAAATGGGGATTTATCAGTTTATGTTTAGAAGAGTGACAAAGCAAAGACAGCTTTGAATTGGTTAAAGACGTCTAAGGCAGTGTCACTGGGAAATCCAACACGGCCGGAGTAGAACACTCACTCTGTCAGATATGAAGACTGGTTAAGAGGAAGGTATAATTCTACGTTTAGGACTTTACTGCACTGTGGTTTCTAGGTCATAGGTCAGTATTTAGGACCCACCTTTTGATAAACGTGTAGATTAAAGACTTTAATTCACTGGCTTTTTGGTGACACCGCTTTTGAGCATTATTTTCACTCACCTAAATTTGTAACTGTCTTGGCCCACTTTAGTCACTGTGACATTTAACCAGTTTATAAAGCTAACAGTGCTTTCAGAAAACGCATGAAGTATCTCCTGAAATAAAAGCATCAGAAGAAGTGTCACACACTTAAAACACTGACATTTATCTGTGCTTCATTAAGAAGTTTGTTTCTTTACTTTTACACACGTGTTCATAGCTATGACTGTTACATAAAGCAACACTAGGTAGAATTATTACCTTAAAACTACAGCTTCAAAATCATTGTGATTCTGACGTGTGATAGAGAGAATAGGGCCTCTGTCATTGGTACTCCAGGCTCAGCACTGCAGAAACGGCATTGTGTAACTTTGGAATGACATTTTTCAGAAAAATCAGATCTTACAGCGTTCCTTGAAATGAAGACCTCACTCATTAGCAATGTGTAAACTGCTTTGACAGGTCAGCAACTCTTTCCAATCATACGTCTCAGATAGAGTGCTAGAGTATAGCTCAGCACACTTTTATGAGGACACTGCCCCTGGCAGAAGGCTGAATGATGAAGAGTGAGGGAGCGCCATCCTCCCCACCCAGAGAAAGAGTACTTGGCCTGCTGGCTACAGAGCACTGAGGCATCACCAGGGATTGAACTCATAATTAAAAATGATGATAACACTGATAGTTGCTTATATACCACAATAAAAACCATGTAAATTCGCTGTATATACAAATTAGTAAGGAAGCGTACTTCTGCTAACACATTTGTCCTGGCTGAAATGAAACATCTGGGGTGTAGTGACAAACTTTCATTTGGACCTTTTTGGAAAGACCACTGATCGTCTTGTCTCGTGTTCTTTACGACAGGCGGCTCTGAAGAAGTATCAGATGGAGCACCGGAGCAAAGGAGAGAGTCTGGAGAAGTGCCAGGCAGAACTGAAGAAACTTCGGAAGAAGAGCCAAGGCAGCAAGACCCCTTCCAAGTACGGTGACAAGGAGATGCAGGTGAGGCTGCAGCCGGGTCAACTTTCTAATCCAGATTTCAAGGGGTTTCCCAGAGGGCAGACTGGGCCGGGTTTGGCTGGCACATTGGGACGGTGTGATTTGTGGATAAACAGCAATAATAAACAGCTCGTGTTCTAGCCGTCTCAGCTGAATACAGTACTGCAGGGAGGTGAGTGGTTTACAGCCTGGCTTTTCTTTATTCTCATAGACAGCTCTGGATAATGAGTTTTAGGATCACGGGCTGCTTTACGTTTTCACTTCAGCGTCTTGTAGAGACACTTCTCTTGTTGGCACGAGCAAAAGAACGTCTCTCAGGTTTCTCAGGACTAGCTGTGAGTGGAAGGAAGAAGGTTGTCCCCTCTCTTCTTTCAGAGATTAGTGCATGTCTGTGGGATAGTGTAATCCATGACTGCGAGTCCCGCTGGGTCGGAATATTGCAGGATTCAGACGGCCAAAGCCAGCTCAGGGGTAAAGAATAGAGATGTAGGAGAAGCAGCAGCTCTTTCAGTACAAATGATTTGCCCAAGGGCTGTATTCATAAAGATCTTACAGTGAATGCAAGGAACCAGCTGTTACTTCATCCCCCTGTAACTCCATCACACATTTGATATTTGAGGTTCAATCAACACGGTCGTAGGTTTGAGAATCAGAGCGTTTTCTCATTTGCTTTCCATACATTTAGGTCTCTTTCCTGCGGATTCACAAAGACACGCCAAAGCTTTAGTGCTTCAAGTTGGTGCAGTGATCACATTTCCCAGTATATCTTCTGAAGGCATCTATGGTAGACCTCGTACAGTACACGCTGGTCTTAACAAGTCTTATAGGTTCTGTTGTAACAGAAATAGAACAAAGCCCTGTTACTTTGGTTTAAAAAGCTTTGTGCCAATATAATGTCATTTAATACACAAACATATGATTGTTTCATCTAAGTTCTAGCATAAGACATTAATAGTTTTTTTTATTATTATTAATATACTTGGATGTATTAAAGTATCACACAATTTAGTGTCATAAATAATCCAGCTATAAGTTATGAAGTGCATGTAAAAAGTATATAATAGACATTAAGTAACTACCATTTAATGATATTTAAGCATTAATTATTCCATGTAAACTTTGTAGATAACCTTTAAATAAATAATCACACAGTTTACTGTAATAAATATTCTATATACGTTTTATGAATTAATGAATTCTACATATGTTACAATGAATAAATTCAGGTAACAAACTTGTATAATTGTAAGAGCTTGGTGTGCGTGCCTCAAGGCTGAAAACTAATGGCAGCAAATGATAAGAGATTTTATATTCCCATGTCATCCCACTCCCGTAACTTTTCTGTTGTAGTTGCCAGAGAAGAACCCACTCTGTTTCTGTGGGCTTTGATGGTGTTTGAGCGCTGTCCTTGTGCTCTTGCCGGCGGTGGCCTTGTTTAACTGTGTTTTGTTTGGAGTGAACGCCTCTCACTGGTTGTGGCGGCAGGCTCTGAGACATCATACACACACACACACACACAGATCCAGAGAGAGAGAGAGAGAGAGAGAGAGGAGTGGGTGGGCACAGCAGTGGGCCTCACTGACCTGGGGTCCGTCCCTGCCCAAGGCAATGGGTGTGCTCCAGATAATGCAGTGGGAGAAGGCTTTTATTTAAATAAGAGCCTGTGTGTGCGTGTGTGTGTGTGTTTGTTGTGTAGATGGCGTGGGCTCTCGCTGCTTGTTGAATGCACTCTACAGGTGTCTTGTGTAACAGAATTGAAGAGGTGAAAGGAGGAGGCAGCCGAACGCTGTTTTCCAAGCACCCCACAGGGCTTATGCAGAGTGTGATTATAGGAGGATAAAATCCAAGCTTGTGTGTGTGTATGTTTGTGTGCGTGTGTGATTATATATCACATGATGACAGAAATCACTCAACATGCTTGCATTGTAGGGACTTGGTCTCCATAAGGTAGATGACTGACTGACCGAGTGACTGACCGAGTGACTGACCGAGTGACTGACTGACCGAGTGACTGACCGAGTGACTGACCGAGTGAGTGAGTGAGTGAGTGACTGACTGAGTGACTGACCGAGTGACTGACCGAGTGACTGACCGAGTGACTGACTGACTGACTGACTGACTGACTGACTGAGTGAGTGACTGACTGAGCGAGTGACTGACCGAGTGACTGACCGAGTGACTGACCGAGTGACTGACCGAGTGACTGACCGAGTGAGTGACTGACTGCCTGACTGACTGACTGACTGACTGCCTGACTGAGTGAGTGACTGACTGACTGACTGACCGAGTGACTGACCGAGTGAGTGACCGACTGACTGACTGACTGACTGACTGACTGACCGAGTGACTGACCGAGTGACTGACCGAGTGACTGACCGAGTGACTGACTGACCGAGTGACTGACTGACTGACTGACTGACTGACTGACTGACTGAGCGAGTGACTGACCGAGTGACTGACCGAGTGAGTGACTGACTGACTGACTGACTGAGCGAGTGACTGACTGAGCGAGTGAGCGAACTCCCAGCAACTGTAATGAAAGGACACATTTGTGGGCGGAGCTTGGAGAGGTCAACTCAAATGAACGAGTACTGCACCAAAGCCAAGTGTATGGTCTTTATTTCATAACAGAGATGCAGCTTTGATGAAATTAACCATTTGGCCTGCAGCTGGGGGAAAACATTTGGTCTGGTATCAGTGTGAGGGGTGTGTGTATAAAGTAATTACTTAGTGATTGCTGGGCTTGCGTCTGCAGTGCAGCTGTGTGTGTGATGCAGAAGTGTGGAGAGCTTTGGGGAATCGATATGTGGAGCTGGAAGCTCTCTCTACAGCTCCCCAGGCCTTGGTTACTCTGTCACTTTCAGCAGTTTAGTGAGTGTGAAAATGCAACCAAGTCTACCGGGGAACCCAGTGTTGCACTGTAGAGTAGGTGGGTGTTTATAGGTATTTGTGTGTGTGTGTGTGTGAATGCCTGCATATGTTTGTTCATGTGTGTGTGTGTGTGTCCTTGCCACTTAACTGCTCAGTGTGTTATCTGTGTATGAATTTTACATGACGTTGCTGCGGGTCCTGCTGTGGTGAAGATAAGCTCTACCGGAAGGAGGTTGGAGTTCAATTGACCAGAGAAGAGAGGACTACATTGAAACACACACACACACACACACACACACACACAAACGCTAATAGCCAGTGACATCATTAACTTTTATATTTCAGCATGGTCAGTAGGACTGCTTCCTAACCTCTAAACTCGACTTTAGTCTCTCACTCCCATAAGTTCTTACCTTATATAACCACAGCTGAATCATTTACAGTGGCTGCTGAAAAATACATCTGCGGAGTGATAACTAAATTATAAGCCTGCTGTTTAAGGGAATAAACTTTGAAGTTTTGAATTGACACTTGGAAACAAAGCCAAAACATTAATACATTAAGAGGCAGTAAGGGCTCCAGACTTGCACAACTTACACAGTTAAGTATCGGTTCAACAATGTGCAGCAATCCCCCAGCCTTCCTTACCTCTGCGTCTCTGAGAGCATTATTTGTCTATTTCACATCACTAAGCAAAATGTTATCTGACACGGCCATGTGTTCCTGACAGTATCTGTGATTATTGTTCTCCTCCAAGTGTGTTGAGCTGTCCGATGATGCTGCATTAGTGACAGTTCCCCTCATGTCCAGGGGAAGCATCGGCTAGGCTTCCTCATCTCAAATGAGTAATATCATGTCTCGGGGAAGTCTGCTCCCTCACTCTAAAGCTTTACCAACACACCTCTGTTATTATGAGGGAGAATGCCTCCAGTTACAACAGCATGACCCATGAAGGGCTCTCATTCCCTGCATGTTCCGACAGAGGTTGTTAAAGCTGGGATATGATTTTGATTTACTTTCGTCGTAGTCTTCTTACAGAAATGTGTGTAGATTTTATTCTGATTTTAGTTGTTTAAGTATTGTTTTAGTCTACTTTTAGTTGATGAAAAATACAAATATTAAATATAAATCACTGCAGAAGGTGCTTGCAAACCGAGAGTGAGTCAACTCATTAGCCAACAGGCGATCATTTGATACACGCCACTCCCAGATGCTCAAAGGCATGATTCTTTGGGACTTGACTGCACTTCACTAACTACATTTAATTGAAGCTCTGCTCAGACGACTCTGAACCACACTCTTTTTTACATCATTTTACACACGACAAAAAGGAACACACTGCAGTTTTTTGCCACTAGTTCAAAATAAACTTGGAGGAGTTGACTCCCAAAGAATCATTGCTTCGAGCACCATTGCTGTGACAACAACACATTGTTGGTGGAGCATTTTCCTGTTTCTATTTCATTGTGATGTCATTGATAGTCATTGTGATGAAGTCTAAACTTTTGTCTGGTTTCCTTTGGGAAAAATAGGTCATCAATTACTATTTTTCATCATAGTTTTGGTTAATGGAACAAAACTGATGATAACAAGCTGGACCATGTTATTATACTTGGTTTTAAAGCATATTACTATGATTTCTCTTCAGCTTTAGCTGTGTATGTGTGTGGTCTCCCTGTGCCAGAGTGGGTTTCCTCCCACAGTGTGTGTGTGTGGATGTTTTATTGGCGGTTAGTTAGAACTCTCATATGAGTAACAGAAAGAAAAGAGCTTAAACATCAGGAGAAGTTAATCTGTGAACAGATCTTTGGTTAAAAAACACACACACACACACACAAATACACATGGAGTGATTGTGTAAAACACTAGAGGAAGCGCATCACTGAGGTGGGTGACGTACTAAAACCCACACACTTCAGCTACATATGTAGAAATTTGATTGTGAATATGTGTGTGTGTGTGTGCGCGCGCGCATGTGGAAGCATAGTAAAGTGGGTTGTCTACAGTAATGGATCTGAAGGGGAGGTCACATTACAAGGTTTATGACATGTTCTCCTGCTGGAGAGTTGGAGGAGGATGGAGTGATGGTAGAGGGGCTACGGCAGAGAGATGCAGCCCACTCGCTCTGTGTGTGTGTGTGTGTGTGTGTGTGTGTGGGCGTCTGAGTGTGTGGGCACATTTCACTTGTGTAAAGATGAAAATTAATGAATGACGTTAGTACACCACCCCAGGGGCTATCGCTTTTCACTACTGTCCCCTCCCTTTCTAATCTCCAGACTCATTCTGTCCCCCCTCTTCCTCTTTTGCTCAATTTCTCTCTCTTTCTCTTTATTTATTTATTTACTTATTTATTTTCTTTCTTTCGCTTTCTTTTTTCCCCTTGTACTTTCTCTCATTCTTTCTTTCAACATCTCTCTCTCTGTCTCTTTCTGTCTCTCTCTCTCTCTCTGTCTCTTTCTTTCTCTCTGCGCGTGGATTGTCCGCGGTGGCTCGTGGAGTTTTCCGGCGTTTTGCTAACTTTTCTGATTTTCTTCTTTTTTCTATTATTTGATGTAATCTTTCTTTTTTTAAGAGAGCGTAGTGTGGTGTTTGGTACTGAACTGTTTTTGGCCGGTGGTGAGGGTTTGTAGCTGGCGTCATGGCCTCTGAGGCCGGCGTGGAGACGCTGTCTCTCGGCCATGGCGTCAGGTGTGTCCCGGAGAGCGGGGCGACGGTGGAGGAAGTTTTGTTAGCGGTCGGAGAGGAGGTAGGACATGAGAACATTGACTCAAATGTGGTGGTGGTGTTGGAGAAGGGGAGCTGTGTGAGCAGCCTGAATGAGTCGGGGATCCGGGTGAGGGGAGAGCTGGTGCAGGTCCGCCCTCTGCGTGCACCGCGACCCGCGCTGTTGTTTCCAACGTTCCGCCGTTCATTAAAAACGAGGCGATTATGAAAGAACTGGCTCGGTTCGGTAAATTCGCCGGTGCCATGAGCGTGATTCCTGTCGGCTGTAAAAATGAAGCTGTTAATCATGTTCTGTCTTTTCGGAGGCAGGTTTTAAACCGCGATCAGTACACAGACGTGAGTTTTAGGGTTAAACACGGGGAGGGCTCGTACAGAGAGACTCCGCTGCTTTGAGTGTGGAGACATCGGCCATAAACAGTTCGGCTGCCCACAGAAAAGAGCAGCAGGAGGGTGAAGGGCCTAAACAGAGTGGTTTAATGGAGGGGCAGCAGGTAGGGGACAGAGGTGGGGAGGTAGCTGAGGTCTCGGGGCCTGAGTGTAGGCCTGAACCCGTCAGTTCTGCAGATGGGGAGGGGGTAGATGGGGATGGGACTGATGTCTCAATGAATGTTACCTTTAACAGTGGTGACAGTACTGTTAATGTTAGCAGTGTATCTGTGAACACAGTGACCTCACTGACTCGGTCGGGCCTAGTGTCAGCGCCCACAGAAAGGCCCGGTGTAAGAGTGAATATGGCTCTTGTATTGTCTCAGATCCAGCCTCTCTTGTGCTTCATCATAGCAGCACAGGGGATGGGGGGTAATTTAGGGCATCTTTTGTAGATGCCGAGGCTAAAGATCAGCTGCTTCCTTTGACATAGATTTTCACCAGTGTTTGTGCACAGCTTTCACACCCTTCATTGTTTTTATATGAGTTCATCGTATGTTACAGTCACACACACTTTTGCTGCTTCCATTTAAATGTAAACGGCACTGAGTTTACGTCAGAACTCTTATCATGTGAACGTTCCTAAATCTGGGTCTGAGTTGCAGGTCCAGCTCGGCTCCTGTGAGAATATAAACCAATCAGAGCTGGAGTGTGTTTTATATCAACTAGAGACCTGATCCTGGATCTGCGGTAGAAAAGCTCCTGGTTCAGCCTTTTTGAGCTGAGCTAGCTGTTGCCCAGTCCTGAGGTGAGGCCCCTGCCTCCAGATCAGCGGGTAAGATGTGCTCTGTGCTTTAGGAGCATGCTGAGAAAGGACATTTGTTAAGTGTGCAATTACAGATGCTACACAAGGAACATATTCTCATATCAGCATGTTCTTAATTTACATCGATGTGCAGTTGTTGTTTTACTACAAGTTTGAAGTCAGTAACGCAAGGCAAGACAGAGTCTGTTATAAGGTGGGCTCAGGAGGTTGGTGTAAGGCTGTGGTTAGTATTTCAGGAGCAGACTGAGATCTTGGTATTAGAGCTCACCTCTTCACTACAGTGTAGTCAGGGAGTCAGAGTTATGGCATGTTAGTTTAATTGTTGTTTTCTGTCAGGTATTTTAGGCTTTTGAGCAATAACCAAAATAATATTTTTGACATTTTATTTGGAATTTTGCTGCTTTTCTAACACCTACAGAAGCACAGTGGTGGATCTGGTATTGGGCGACATTTGCCAGGTGTGGTGTGGGATGTCTACACATATCTGTAAAAACGTCTGAAATTGTGACATTTGTGCATCGTGTCAATGATGTCATCACGTCACCGCATGGGTCAGTTAAATTTGTCAGAGTGGGGACTCTGATTTTAGCTTGTGAATGAATTCAGAGACATTTAAAGCAACAGTAGTTAGTATTTTTAATCTTAAAATTACAACTTCAAAATCATTGTGATGCTTCAGTGACTTGTAAAAGGGAGATTAGAGCCTCTTGCTGCATTTTGTAACTTTAGGAGGAAGGTATGAAAGCACTTCACTTGCTGTATATGTGAATTACACATTGCAACTGTAGGGGGAGCCCAGGAGCAAAAAATACCAATTTTTACCCAGTATTCCTTTAACTAAAAGACCTTTTTTCTAGATTTGTATAACGTGTACAAAATATAGTTCTCTCTGTGGAGGTACACACGAGTTTCTGATACCCACCCAGTTTTAAAAACATAATTAAACCTGCGCCTAACCCAAGTCCAAACTCCAAAAGCTTAGAAATATCAGGATTTTGGGGACGGAGTCTGCCCAGGGCGCCATAAAAGATAGAACCACCGCCGCATCGCAAAATCCAGACTGCAAACATAGAACTACCGCAACTGGTGTTGAGGGGAAAACTCTGCATTTGATTTTTCACAAACCTTCAACATCAACTCCTACAGAGCCTTCTCTGCCGCCTTGAAGGCACCTGGCATTGGCTCTAATTTCAGAACGTGTCTCAGAGCAACTCCCATGCAATCAATTAGCTGAGCCGAGGTAGAGCCAGCACGGCACTGCTCATCCTCTCTCCCCTCCTCAGCTTCTCTTCTCCTTTATTTTTGGACACCTTGTCCTAGTTCTGCTTCTGAGGTCCCTGTTCTTCCACTTTTCTGCTGCCGTGTGCTAGTTAGCCCCTTGCTCTCATCTCGAGTGGGTTTCCTGCAGTAATGGAGCTAAAAAAGTGGTTCTACAACAATGCCCTGGTAGCTGCGGAGCGTAGGCGTGAAGAGGAGGAACGGATGGAGTCATGAATGGTTGGGAGCTCGAGCTTATGTGTGTTGGTCTCTCTCTCCTGCTTTAAGTGTCCCAGAAGTGTTTGAGTCACCGAGTTTGATTGACAGCTCCCTGGTGGTGTCTGATTGTCAGGGCGGCTCGCCTGGCTGAAGTTACTGCATGCACATACGGCGGCAAAGACGCAACAAAATGCCAGCGGTCCCTTATTACTCTTCCTCAGAAAACCTTGATATTAAGCTGGAGTGGGTTATTATTTGGCCTTTGTTTGTGTCAAGTATGTCTCAGATGCATTTATAAAAATAAAATAATGCTGTAAACTAAACAGTGGCTGGTTCTTGAGAATGGAAGTGTGTCTGGAAGTGATTTAAATGTTCAAAAAACCGTCTTTACCAATTTAGAGGTTTTCCTAGCCAGGAAGCCAGGAACCATGAGTTATGCATCAGGGTGAAGTATGCTGTTTGTCTCATGGTAATTCTTGGCTCTGCTGGGTAAACGTTATAATTTTTGACCTCTTTAGCATGGGCGATGCATACTGAGATTGAAGCTCACCCACTCTACAGCGCTGTAATAAAAGTATGTGTATGGCTGTGTAGGCGGGAACCTCAGCAATTGGTTATAAATCACAGTGAGCAGCTGCTTGCACAGAAGAAATTAACTCAGAGCTGGTGCACACTTCTCTGATTGTGATTTTACAGTCCGTGTAGCATTCATGAGTTCAACTTCCTCACAAACTACTGTTTGAGGCTGAATCTGGAAACAAAACATTGGGTATTAAGCTTCATTTTTATTCATTTCTGCAGGAAATTTGAGAAATTAATCTTTACTATTGTTTTCCAGTTCTGTGTTTTGTAAAGAAAGTGGTAGGGTGGTACTTTCAGAGTGGGGCAGAACGACATGCTGTACATCACTGCACACAAACACTCAACTAAACTTTCCACTAAACAGCTAATGTCTTTGTACACATCAAGGGCCACCAGTTATTCCATCTACACTAAGGTTTCTGTGTGTGCACCTACAGGGCAGTTTATTGTAGAATGTGTGTGTGTGTGTGTGTGTGTGTGTGCTGGGAAGCCTGTTTCTCTTGAGAAAGCACCGATGTGATAAATCCCAAAGAACTGGACTCTGAACGTGAAAAACACACAGATTAATCACAAAAACAAACCTGACTGATCGAGGAAAAAACAAAAGAAAAACTGAAAAAGTTAATGTCCTTTTTTATACCACATGGAAAAACGAAACAATGAATTTTACACCAAATTTTACTTTTCAGATTAAACCTCAAAAGGTCCAGAAATTGAACTGATAAACATTATATTTGACACTTGATCCGCATTGAGGCGTTTAAGTCTGAACGTCTGACTTCTGTTTTTCTGCCAAAAGCATGGCACAAATGTAAAATTTTCCCCGAAAAAGGCTGTGTCTTGGTCTTTTGAATGTTTGTGAGATGTGAGAAATGGTGCAGTATGTTGATTTTTTTCTGAACTATGTGCATGTTAGAATGTATAAGGGCAGTTTTATATAAGGCTACTGAAGGTGTGTAGCATTTTTATCTGATAAACAAGAGTCATTGAATTCATTTGAGGCCGTTACACCTCTTAGCACCTCGCTCTGTGGCCTGTGGAGCTGTGACATTGACCTCGGTCGGCTCAGCCGTGTTCATTAACACCCGGCAGGTAGAGATCACAGCTCAGGAGAGAGGCACCGTGGTCTGGATGTAGGTTGGGGCTTTGCTCATGTAACCGAAGGTGTGTTTGCTGATGTGGGCATGTGACGAAGTAAAATACAAAGTGTGTTAGAGGTGTGTGTCCTTGTTAGAGGACATAGAGGCTAAGAGAACAGCCAGCAGTGAAGCAGGTAGCCTGGCACTCTGTCAAAAAGAGGTTATTTTTACCTCATTTGTGAAATACATGGAGCCATCTCCATAGTGGCGGTAAATTGGTGCTATTTCCTTTGAAGCTGAAGCTGAAGCTGCTGCACTGCCAACGTGAATGCTTTCTTATCATCATACATTTGACCTTTCCATGGGAGAGTCCAGTGCTCATAACAGATAGCAAATTAACCTCAGTTGCTCGGGTCATCAGAGAGAGAGAGAGAGAGAGAGGCGGTCCAGCCTGCTAAACGCATTCATCACCAGCTTTGCAACCCATGGTCCATTTATCTCGGTGTGACATCAGTTCTGTTTGAAATGTGCAGCTTCTCTCAGCCTGTCCTCTCTGGCTCAAGGCTGAGAGAAGCCAGGTGGGCTTCTTGGCTGTTCTGTGTCCACCTCACGCCGCCTTCCCTGTCCCTCAGTACGTGGAGGCCATCAGCAGCAAGCAGAGCGAGCTGGACAGCCACATCGCAGAGGGCTACAAAAACGCCCTGTCTGAGGAGAGGAGGAGGTACTGCTTCCTGGTGGACCGACAGTGCGCCGTGGCCAAGAGCAGCAACGCCTACCACAGCAAGGTGAGAAAAGCCCCCCCCCCCCCCCCCCCCCAGCACCCACCATCACATCCTGCTAATGCTGAATGGCAATAGAGAGGGAGAGAAGGTTTGGGCACAGAAACAGCATCTGTCAGATTGCTTGGAAATGAAATACATGACACAGATCATCAGTATATTCCAACTCTAGTTATATTCATTTATATTATTTCAGTCACCTTCCACAACCCTCATCACTGGTCAGTTTCTCACCTCAGGGCGGCTGTCGTTACTGTTCTTAGTTTTGGGGTGATACTGACACAGGGTTGTGTTTGGTGCTGGTCTGTCCATCACACATGGCTTCGCTGTCTAAAAACACAAGGTTGACAGTGGTCCACTGCCCAAAAATAACCAGACAAGAAGAGCTCTGTGGTCAGACCCCTGAAAAAAACCTAGATGATGACGAACACAAGCTGCATTAACAGCTTTACACCAGCGACATGGAGCACCAAGGGATTGGTTTCTAATAAAGTGGCCAGTGAGTGTCATAGGGATGTAGTAAGGGTTTCTAATAATGTGCTCTTTGAACTTGTAATCTACTATCTCTCAAAATTCGGTTTCCACTATTGGTATGATTTTCTTTTGCCATTGAAACACTCCCCCACACATAGACAACATTGTACTACAAGCACCGACAAGCTGTTTCTGCCCTAAAAACTCCCTCCTCAAAGCTGTAGAGCGGCTGCT
Source organism: Hoplias malabaricus (assembly GCF_029633855.1). Lineage (NCBI taxonomy): Eukaryota > Metazoa > Chordata > Actinopteri > Characiformes > Erythrinidae > Hoplias > Hoplias malabaricus. The sequence continues at coordinate 228,502 of NC_089802.1, forward strand.
GACTTTGCTGCTGTGTGAACGTGTCTGCTGTGTATCTGAAAGCATGGGGAATGAGTCCATTCAAATCGCTGTGAACCGAACAGGTAATAAAGGTCTCCGCGTCTCTAGCTGCTGCTTTCCAGTTCTGTCCTTGGTTGTAATTGAAGGCTGGTTGATTTGTCCCTGAGAAGCAGATGAGCAGATATAAGGGTTGCATTGTAGTGAGAGAAGCTGAATAGAGTGATCTGTGCAGTAAAGTGGAGCGCGGTGATGCGGGGGAACTCCAGTCATGTCCGGGTGAATGAATCTGTCCCCTCCCTCTCCACCTCTCCTCTCCTCCTCTTCTGAGCTGAGCGTGGGCTACGACGCTGCGGCGCTGACAGACAGAGCAGTGGGAGGAAAGACGCACAGGAGAGAGAGAGAGAGAGAGAGAAGGGAGGGCTGATGCAGAATGTGGCCCACTTCTACAAGAACACAGTGTCCAGACACTAAGCGTCATGCCTTTTGCATTTGCGTGTGTCTGTGTGTTTGTTTTTGTATATTTTCAGAACAGAAAACAAAAAATATGATTAAATGTCCAACAAAATGAGTCTTAAATACACATTTATATATGCGCTACAAGCCAAAATATGTTTTATTCCTCTAAGTTATTATTATATATTATTTTATTCTTCTTTATTAATATATATATATAGGTCATGAAACAATGTGAGACACTGGAGCAGCTACCCATAAGCTTAAGGTCACCAATTTATTACCTTTGGAATGATCTGGAGTGGTGTTCATGATCCAAGACTAATCATTCATCACCAGTCTATCACTAATGCTCTTGTATTTCATGCTCTTGCTTTGTGCGCTGTAGAGCAGTGGTCATAAAGCGACATGTTCCCCTACACCAGGCTTAAAAGACGACTCATAAAGTGTTTATAAATGTTTTGATAGACTTCTGTCCATTGATTTGATGATTTATGCCTTATAGTGATATACAGTGTCCTGAAATTGTACAAAAAGCAGTGCGTGTGTGAGTGTGTGTGTGGGAAGGCAGTTCCTCTAGGAAACACCACACTCTGGAGACGCTGAGGTTTGATAGAGACACAGAGCAAATTCAGTGTGTGGAGCTGAGTCTATGACGCTAAATGAAAATGCATGAAATGAAAGGCAGAGCTGTGTAAAGATTGCTTTTCCCTTAGAGAAGGAAAGGAAAAAAAAGAGTGAGATGGAGAACGCAGAGGAAGATTGAGAGATGTCTAATGCAGTGTTAGTTAGTTAGTTAATGTGGGTTAAAACATCTACACACAGACACACACGGTCTACACGTACACACTTGCACACACACACAGACTCCCATCATCGACCTTGTTGTGTAAGCGGCCCATGATAAAGAAGTGGTGCTCCAGTTAGGGAGAGGCCGAGGAACAAAGTGAATTGTGCTGAGCCAACCATCTGCCCGAGGAGACACCGTCATCTTTGGAGCCCCACACCTTCGCCCACGGCCCACCCGCAAAGGCTTCTGGGTACTTACTCACTGCCCCGTACCAAGGCCAAAGCAGCAGATAATTTGAACAGCACAATAGACTCTGTCTCACACACGGATAGCACTGTGAAGTGTGTGCAACATTAAAAACACTACAGATAAACTGAGAACAAAGGCTTTCCCGCTGGCAGCGGAGTGTCTCTTCTGGTTATAATATGGTAAATGTGCTTTCTAAAACATTTCCAAATGCAGCCACAGGCCGGTGTCTTTGGCTGCCGTTACGCTGCCTGTAAACGGTGTGAATTAATGATGACACCTTCTCTTGAAGTTTGCTCATGTCCTAGTTATGTCTTGTTTATATTTCAGATTCATAAAGATGATGGTATGTTCTGCATGTTGATGTAAGACTTTTGTAAGTGAATTTGAAAAGCAGCATGCTAATGATTTCATAACCGTAGTTAATGTCAGGACAGAACAGTTGGTTTAGTAACATTTTAGCCCCAAATTTACTCCACTGAAATCCCACTACTTTCTAACTTCCTTCTCCACAAATGCTCTCACACTAAAGGCACACAGCCGTGCAGCCTGCCGTGGTCCAGCCAAGGTCACACGGCTCTCTGAGGGTGCTTTACAATTGGCTGACACTTCACTTCACCTCGCTCACTCTCGCAGACAAGTGGGAAATATATATATATATATTCTTTCTATCTTTCTTTCTTTCCTCATTTCTTCTCCTCTTTCCCACTCTCTTTTTGAATTCTCTTAAACACAGAAATTCTAAACTATATTAAGCTGAATAATCATTATCGATTCTTTCTCATAAATATTGAAGTGAAATGTGTTCTGGACTGGATAAATGTGGAGATATCCCTATGATCCAACACGTGTGAATGTAACAGTCACATAAACACAGCACCCTCTATATTAGCAGAGCATTAGCCGTGTGATCATGTGGGTGTTGTTAGATGTTCCGGAGCCAGGCCTAAATTATACTATGCTTGCACACTGCTCACAGAGACAGCATTAATTAAACGTCTGTTCTGTATGAACAAGCCCTAAAAATACCCCGTCCTGCACTTTCTGCAGCGTGGGCAGCTATCCGGGTATTCCTGAGCTGCTCGGCCACTGCCTCACTGGTCAGCTGGACTGGGGGTAATGAGGCGAAATGTGGCCTGGTGCGGACAGACAAGGTGCAGTCAGCTCACAGTGTGTTAGATTGATGTCTTAGTGCTTTAGTGCGGCAGAGTAAAGAGCGATGTCCCTGTGCTTTTGAGACTGAGAGCGGTGAAGAGGAATCACTTTATCACTCGCCCTCCATCAAAGATTCTGTCACTGTGGAGTTCAGTTCACTCAAAATGAGGTCTGTGTGTGGGACCAAAAGACGTTCAGACCTATTAACAAAGCTGTTTTCTAGGAGGCCTTATACACAGTACCTTTTTAAAGTGGCTTACTCTATATTTAATCAATCAGTCGAGCTGCGTTTGCTTTTTTCTTGTTCATTTTTGAACAGGTTTTATATTTGAAGCCAGAAAGCATGTCTGAAATAGCATCCTACCCACATCCTAATCACAAACAACTCAAACATTTAGCCACTCCGCTAACCACTCTTAGATGGTGCTTCATCACTCCAGAGATGGCGGAGCTGGTGTGTTTTATACACCTCTAGTTACTGAGCTTTGTTCAGAGTGTCTCATTTAATCTCATGCTTTTTGTGAACATAAAAAGACAGGTGTCTTTCATGGAGTCCACAGTGTATGTACCTTGACGTAGCCTATTTCACTGTGTACTGTGTGTCCATATATACGTTTACTGTCCATTCTCTTTGTGTGTGCGCTCAGGGTAAAGACTTGTTGACCCAGAAGATCCCACTCTGGCAGCAGGCATGTGCTGACCCCCACAGGCTCCCTGACCGAGCCATGCTTCTGACCCAGCAGATGGGCACTGGGCCCGGGGGACCACATCACATCTCGGAGCCTATTCCAGGAGCCAAACCCCTACCACTGTCCCCTGAATTGGCCGCTCTGATGAGCAGCCAGCAGGTGAGTGAAGGACGGGGGTTAGCTGACCTACACAGAGACTTCTCAGAGATGTGTTCTTTCATGGCGATGGTTGCCAGGTGGGACAAGCTTTACAGAACAAAAACATCAACAGTTCTACATTGTACGAAGCCAGTATATCACTTTATAAACAATGACTCATATGGTCTTTCCGTTAGGTTGAATGGGATTTTGACCAAGTTAAGTACAGCTTGTCCACTGGACGCTATGAGATACATTGGTAATGGTCATCATAAAGGTTTATCTGAAGATTATGAACGTATGCAGCGTGACAGAAATCATCCACAGTGGATCACTTCACACTTATGTAGTTTGTAGTTTGGTAAATCAAGACTTATAGAATAGAATACTGGGTATTTCAATCTCGTTGCTGATGTGTGTGTGTGTGTGTGTGTGTGTGTGTGTGTGTGTGTGACCGTGTGTGTTGGCATGCATGTGTATGTAACAGTTTAAAAGTACTTTAGTGTTTACAAGTGGCCCAGTTAAGCCTAGCACCACGGTACCAAACATGGGGCTAATTATGTTCAGGTGTCTGAAGAGTTGAGAAGTGTTGAACAATAAAGAGAGATGCCCTTTTCTCTGAAGCCTTCATCTCGGGCCTGTTATTTATATCAGTTCATAAATTATCGCATGATCATTATCTCAGTGCTGTGAAGAGAATTATTGCACACATCTAGCTGTTCACACGCTGTCCTCCTTTAGCTTGTTTTTTATTTATTTATTCCCTTGCTGTGGCAACATCACCCGAGGCAAGGATGCCTTCAGGAACCACAGGGGAAGGAAGGAGTGACAGCCAGTGTAATTAAAGTGCCAGTGGTTTTTCATCACTGAAGACTTTACAGAATGTAATACTCCAGAAGGCCCAGAAGTCTCGTAGTTTGGCGAGGAGTTTAATTCCATATTTATTATATAACAGAGGTCCTTATAAAGTACTAATAGTTAAATGCACCGTTTCCTACATTATTTCTCCCTTGTGAAAGTTGTGTGGTTCGTTTACCAAAACTATAATCTCCTCATTTATTAGTGCACCAAAAGTAATCTGGGGGTATTTTAGGCACACTGGGGAAAATAATAAATAAATATAATATAATAAATAATACATATATATAGTTTTTATTCTGTAAGGTTTAGATTGCGAGTTGGTGATGTCTGCGGAACTGAGGAGTTATCACTTGAGTGGTGCTAAAAGAGGCAACCATGATGACTCTGCACTTTTCTGCTGGTTCTTCCCCCAGAGGATGATGGGAGCAGAGAGCGTTCCCATGGTGAACGGCACAGCTGGGGTTCACGGAGTCGAGGACTATCAGCACTGGATGGATGGCAAAGTACAGGCCAAAAGTGCTTCCCCTCAGGTCCACCGCCACGGCAGCGACATCTACTCCAACACCCTGCCTGTCCGCAAAGTCGCCCCCATCAAGAGCAAGAGCACTCTGGGTAAGGAGGCCACAGACCGTCCAGACTTCTGAGAAATTAGTTTCAGGATTTCTTTTTAATTTTTTTTATGGGAAGTCTGTTTCGGAATTGGAATCTTAATAAGATCCCATAAAAGGAAGCATCACTGAAGTGAATTAGGCCAAATTGGTCTTTTACCCTCTTCGTCCTGTGTAATGAAATCATAAGTGGCCAGCACTAAATACAAGTGTGAATGGGATATATTGGGTCTCGTGGATGCACTGTAATCCGATCACTCAGACCATTGCAGGTTGCTAATGCTTCCTTTTTGTAATTTCATTCGGTGTCTCCTCTCGCTTTCGCTCATAACTTTGATTGTTTTATATTGGACTGCACTGGAACGTGAGGAAGGATTCACAGGACATTTCTATTTAAAAAGAAATGCAGCAGAATAATGATGTAGTAAATTTGTGTGGCAATTCCTTTAGTGGAATTATGCAAGACATCCTCTCGCAAGTGTCCACTTGAAACAAATTCAAAATGCCAGTTGTAAACTGCTATGGGTTTTGGCAGCCCACTGTGATTGGATCACCCAAGATGCAGTTGGAACAGGGCATTTGATTTCAGAATTTTGATTGGAGAGATCTTTCTAATGTATAAATTTATGTGATTTGGGATAATTGAGGTCAAACAGGGCATCCTCTCTTTCTCTCTCTCTTTTTTAGAAGTAGTGACTGTTTCTCTTACACCCTGACAATAAGAGTGCAAACACATTTAATGAAAACAGGCCAGAACTAAAGGGAATAGAAAGGACAGGCTTAAAAAAAGCCAGGAAACTGGGTGAAGGACAAAGCTGTGTGTGTGAATGATATTTTAAGGTGTTTTAAACAGAATTTATGGACAACGTATATGAATAATTCAAGAAGGAAGATCTATAAAATAAGGGCTCTTTTAAGGTTGTTTGAAAAGACATTGACTTTATTATAGATCATTTGACCTTATCTGTTCGCTGGACAGTGATCTGGTCACTGATACCGTGCCCGAGGATGGCACTGCTGCTGTATCCTCAGCATGTCGCTGTTTATCTGACCTCTAGCACTTTGACTTCTGACCACAGCGGAGACCCAGACACTGCCCAGGTCGAGTTCAGTGGCAGCAGGACTGGAGAGGAATGGACGGACCCGTGTCCAGGCTATTTTCTCACACGCAGCTGGGGATAACAACACCCTGCTCAGCTTCACTGAGGGGGACATCGTCACACTGCTGGTGCCCGAGGCCCGGGACGGTTGGCATTATGGAGAGAGTGAGAAGACCAGGATGTGAGTGGAGCATCTCTTATATTAATCTGATATTCCTGTAGATTTCTAACCTTTAGAACTTCAGGGTGTTGGTTTATTTATTTATTTTTACAACAAATTGTAACTGTATTTTTTTTTATTGTAAAGGACAGAGGATGTTTTCGTATGTGGGTAAAACAATGGCAGTACAAGGTTTTGTTTGGACAGTAATGCTATAGTGCTCACTGTGTGTGTGTGGCAGGCGAGGATGGTTCCCCTTCTCCTATACCAGAGTAATCCCTGAAACAGACACCAGCAGACTGCACGTCAGGTGAGAACATCATCGACACTGTCCTTCTTAAGGACATACTGAACAATCATCCTTAGCTTAAAGATAGGAGCTCTATAAACTCCCCAGTGCTGGTGAAGTGCTTTAAAGTCAGCATGTTTATCACATAACTCTGCTGAAGTGAATTTAACTCTGCATGCTTTACTGGGAAATTTAGATTCAGTGACTGGGGGTTTACTCTGTGTTCTTACTGCACTGCTGGGCTAATATATATGTGTGTGTGCACAGTTTGCAGCATGGCAGAAGCTCCAGCACGGGAAACCTTCTAGAGAGAGAACAGGTCACTCTTCCATGTCCTGATTATGGCTCCTCCTCTCGGCTAATGGCACAGACAGCTTCACTGAGCAGACACAGACCATATAGTGTGGCAGTGCCAGGATTTTCACAGGTATACACACACACACACACACACACACTATTTCACATTCCTATATGCACACCATACATTAAGGTACACTCACTTCAGACGTAGATGGTCAGTTGCTAACACGCAGCTTGTATAATCTCCATAGAAAAGCACTAACTAATCAGAGGTCACCATGCACAAGGAGTGGGAGTATGTAGTGATACTTATATTTTTTATCTTAAGGGCCAACAAAATCAGGGCATCTTCTGCCCTAAATGTATATAAACAAACACATACGTGTATGGTGTGTCATGCGTGGTCATATGTACACTCCTATCTATGTGTGGATCCTCACAGATGGAGATGTTTTTGCTGCCAGGCGTTGACAGTGAGCAAGGCAAACCCCGTAGTTTTGAGAGAGAGAAAGACACTGTAGTGCTGTACACTCAGCAGCATCCAGCTCCATCACAACACACCGCACCTAAGCAGAGAGGGTAGAGGACATTTCGGAACATTACCCTAAACGTGTGTGTGTGTGTGAGAGAGAGAGAGAGAGAGAGAGAGAGAGAGAGAAAGCTTTGAAAATTATCATAATATCATGTGTTATCAGTAAAATCCAGGCTAAAAATAGAATAGCTTGTAATACATTTTGAATATATAGTATGTCTGAACAAAGGACTGTTAGTTTGTTTCACAGCTGATTAGACGCACGCCTTTAAGAAGCACGCATAACTCTAATGTTGATAAGTGCAAGGGCATCAACGATTAAGACAATCCAGATATGTTCTCTTCAGTGTGAGAGTGTGTGTGTGTGTACATGCTTCACTTCATCCACAGCAGTGGTTCTGTTATATAACGTCTACCCTCCACGCTTGTTTTCGTCTCTGCCATATGTTCTGCTTCTTGTCTTAAGTGAATAGAGGAGTGATGCTTAAATGACATGCACCCAGTCCCCTTACTCTACACTGCCATCGCTGTACAGAATGTACTCAGTGACCTCCTTCTCACTGTGTATCTCTGGCAGAAGCTTCATTTAGCTCAGGTACCGCAGTGAAAAGAGCTCGGCTTTGTTAGAATAGCACTGCTGACACCTGCTGGCAAAGCGGAGCCTCTGACACTTCATATACGCCACATGTCCAAATATTTGTAGACACCTCTTATACTTTGTGAACACTGATATTTTAAAGAGCACGTGTTGTGGATATAAAAGGCAGTTGTGCACACACACACTCACAAGGTTGTATAGCCAATACAGAAACGCATGAACCGAATGGGAAATGAAATGTTCACCGTGTTCACTTTGCCAAGCGTTTGACGATGTGCTAAAAACTGTGGGGCTCAATTATAAATAAAAATGCTATTTCACAGATTATGCTTCTAACTCTTGTACCATTTGTTTGAACTTTTGATGTGATGAAGACACAGTGAACAGATTACTGACTTTCTGCGTTTCTGTTCCCACAGCAAAGGCTGGAGGACTATGAGGCCCGCTTCCCAACAAGGTAAGGCCATATTGATTATTCTAGAATGCTTATAATACCATAGAGATGTTACTATTCTGTACAGTGTTCACTGATAGATGTCATACTTTAGTGTAAGGTTTATAATCATTTTAAGTTTATTTTTTTCCTTTCTATTAATATTATTTGTATTATTTTATGGCTTTTTAGATTTGTTTTATCAAACTATTATTATGCCACATAAACTACACCAAGTGACTGTGAATGTGGCAAAGCAAAAAGTTCTGTTTTGACCTGCAGCTGGCCCAGTCCTCCGTAGTAGAGGCTTGTGGATCTCTTGCCTAAAGCGTGATAAAAGGTGGGCGGGTGACCAATAAGTGCATCCAAACCCATTGGGACAGAGGGAGGCAAAGCCTCTTATTGTTTCAATGGGTTTGAAAATGCTTACGTAGTTATAAGCCATTGTCTGTGATATCCAAGTAAAACCCGCTCCTTTCCCATAGATGACCACCCTTTGAGCTTCATGCTTTTAAGCTTAGCTCTAAAGACTGTACTCAGTTAAAAGATTAACTGTAAGATTAATGGAAAATGAATATTCAGGAATCGTTGTTCATCTATGGGAGTAGAATTCCCTGATGCAGTCAACTTCCAGTGGATTTAATATTTCATAGATTTTTTCATTTGTTTTGAAGTCCTCATTCCATTTTGTGTTTGTTTTTGACTCTTGCTTTCGCTTGTTCCACCAGTTTCTTCTGTAAAAGAGTCCTTAATTATCTTTTAGTTTACACTTTAGTTGATCTTGAGTTCTGTAGAAGTGACAGGCATCAAGAAAAAAACCAGGAAAATAGTCTAAAATAATAACAGATCTCACTCCTCCCACTGAATGCAAGGTGTCCTGAGTGCTCATTGGAATACATTTGTATTGATGCATTTTGGCAGATTCATCTGGAATTAATAATTTTACTAGTGAATTTTACTAGACGAATTGTAATATTGCAGTACGGTTAGTAACCAATAAAAGGCAAATGAACAAGTAACACTGATGCATAATTAATATACAGATGAATAACCAAACTACAGAGTAACATACAGAATGATGTGGTGTCCTGGATTTTAAATCTCACTGTAAAACTGTGCTGCACCAAAATGTAACTGCCACTGAGATGGAAATGTTCAATACAAATACACAGAAACCCATTAGCCACCTATTGGCCTTATGTTAATAACGCTAAATGCTTCCTGCTTTTATTCATGACCTGCAGCATTAGCATTGTTAATTTTCTTAAGCATCACTTGATTTTAGAGGGATTAGCATTAACATTAGCATTAGCGCTAGCCATATGTCCCTCATTGAGCTCGTTGTGCTGATTGTGCTTTGTTGTGTGTGTGTGTGTGTGTGTGTGTCTGAACCCAACCTGGCAGCCTCTCCCTCTCTTTGTTCCACAGTTCGGAGGGCAAATTGATATCGACAGTGTGAGAGGACAGACAGACACACAGGCACTCGTCTGCATAGGACAGGCACCATCCCTCCTCTTTCTCCTTCCTTCACTCATTCACTCCTCCTCCCTTCACCCCTTCACTCGCCCATCTTGCTTTTCACCTTACCCACCAAAGAAGAGGAGGAGCACCCATCTTTTCCCCCTCTCCTCCTAACCCTCCGCTCCTTAGCGCCTATGCTTCCCTACCGGGCCGATGCCTGGTGGCAGTGGAACCAGAACGCAGAATATTCCGGGTTTACCATCCTCAGAAAGCCTCCGGCCTTGTGGACATTTGTGTGGGTCTGCTTTTAAACGAGATCGCTGACGTGGACATCTCTGAGAAACTGTTTAAATGTATCTCTTGCTTGTCTTTCATGCATGTTCTCACTGTTGATCCTTGGGTTACAGAAATTGGGCAAAAAACTACAAATGCACCAAAAAGGTCAAGGACTTTAAAGGAGTCTATGTAAAATGTCATGTTCTGAGACTAGTGTTTAACCCTTTACATGGCCACAACCCAGCAGCAGGTGCACAATTCAAACAATTGGCTTTGTTTTCCATGTATGGACTGAACACGGCATTAGACTAGAAGATCTGTTTCAGTTCCACCCAAGACTTACCCACATTTTATTTACTTTAGCATTTGTCTGCACAAGTTCCAATGTGTAACTTGTTATTTTTTCAGCTATTTTCTGTCTGTAGATTGGGGCATGATGATTGGTTTGTGGAGTCTTGCCTTACTAAATGATCTACTCTGAACATTACACAGACAAGAAAAAAGGTGCTACTGTTCATGCATGAAGGAAAAGACAATGGGTACCTCTTCATACTCAAGTCTAGTCACTTCACACATTTCTGAAATATCTCCATCATTAGCCAAACTCCACTGGTGTCCTGAATGAAATCTAATGTCTTTTTTAAAGTGAGAAAAAAGTATTGCAAATGTCTTGAGAATCAGTGCCTCTTGAACATATTTGCATACATTCACTGTAGATATCAGATGCTTGTTTGTACCGTGGGAAAGGACCACAAAGCCAATCATATTTTTTCGTGTGGCCCATTGTTTACTTTTCTTAATAATGTTTGTATTATTTTTCTGTGCTGAAGAATCTGAGTTCAATAACAGCATATTCGCAAACAAACAACAGTTGCAATAAGAAGAGCAGATATGGGTGCTTTTTTGTTTTTTGTAGAGCATTATCAAGCACTTTGCCTTTGAAGACCAAGGAGGCATACAGAGGTCTGGAGAAGCAAAGAGCCTGAAGATTTATATTCATTTGATGCTTGACCACAAAAGCTGGTCCACTTTGTTTAGCCTTCTGGTAGCTATGGTGTTCTAATAGAACAAAGTGTATGAAATATATATATAAAACATGTTTATGGGCTCATTTGAAGTCCTGCTGTAAACTAGGAGTAACAGATGTTCTGCTTGTCCACCGTTCGGTGTTGTGGATGAATACTAATCGTCAGCGTGTACCGTGGTAAGGTTTTCTTTCTTGTACCAAGTAACTGAGTAATGAGCAATGCACCGTTGTGAGAATTAGCACTGTGTGCACCTTTCTGAAGAGCACAGACTTTCTACTCTTCTCCCTGTAGACTACTCAGTCATTTGCAGTTTTCCCACTCTCTCGCCTCCTCTCAGCTCAGTGAGACTCTTCACAGTCTGATCCCACTGAAGGGATTCCCAGTTTGTTGGTGTAACACCTCACTTAGTCATGAGACCACAAAGAAAGTCCACCGGGCTGCATTTAAAACAAGGGTCCTCTGCACTTTAACCCCCTCCCAAACCAGCCGTGTCTGTCTCTCCTCCTCCTGTTGTCTTCTTGCCTCTCCGTCTTGTCTGTCTTTCTTTACGTGTGAAACTAAGCTCTTCCTATGTTCTCTTTGTTCTGTTCTTCTCACGCCAAACCTGTCCATCTCTTTTTTGGTAAATTTAGAGACAAAAGCAGTAAGGTGTCAACGATTGGAAGCTGCCAGTGTTTCTTCTTTCTTCATTAAAATAAAGCCAAGTTTCTGACCGCCTCATTGGCTGGGGAGATCTCCTCAGTCCCAGCAGCCAAACGGAATCTCTCCGCTCTCGACTCGATATGTCTCTTCGTGTTTTGGAACGTTTACTTTTTGGATGTAAGAGAATGTTAAAAAAGAAATCATAATAAAATAAAAAGTATATATTTAACTCCCAATAATGTACAGAAAAAAACTGAAACAGATATATAACTTATATATGCATGCATTTTGGGGGCACCAAAACCAGTGTATCGTTGCAAAATAACCTCAAATGTATGGTGACTTTCTACTTTGGAAAGCTTAATAAAAGAACTGTCTTGAGATAAGAGCATGGAGTCATTTTTCAACTTCACTTTGTTGAGCTAAAATACAGGTGTCGACAGCTAGTTTAATCCATGTTCAACCACTGCATCTTTGAAAAATATCGATCATTTGTCTGTAAATTGAATCGGCTTTAATGTCTGCATCATTAAGTTTATCTTTATATCACCTTGATCAAAATATTTATCCAGCTACATTGAATACCACTGTATTATCCCTACGTATGAATAAATGGTCGTACAATGTCTAATATAAAACACTTTTTAAATACAATAGCAGTATGTAAACATTATGTATGCATGAATAGCAGTTCAGGGAGTAGTTCAAACGTGTAGAACCCTTTTGTAATGTTTACACACTGCTAATCACATTTACATATAATATATTTTCCTCTTCAGCTTACAGCAGTCTTGCCCAACTTACAAGGACTGTCTCACCATTATGGAACTAATGTGTAATTAAAGTATGTTATTTTGGAACCAGTAATTTGTACTAAATCTCTAATAATATGTAAATGAAATTACATCGTTACATTAAAAAATTCACTAATCACAGTATGTAATCACGGTACTAATCATGCTATTTTCCCCAGTTTTATACAATTGAAGTATATTCCTCTGAGCTCCTGAGTGAACACTAAAGCACATTAAAGTGTATGTATATTACTTATAAAATACATTCTAATACAAAAGAACAGGCCATGACAAAACAGTCACTTAGAAAATGACAATGTATGGCATTACAAATTACAATACACTGTTAGAAAAAATTTTCACAGTGGTGGTACCACCAAGGGGTACATATTCGTACTTTATTCTATATTTTTACATTGTGTTGACTTCATTCACCCGTTTCATTTCTAGGACTTTTTTTTTTAAACACAGTTTTATATTGAAAGATAACTCACCTCTCCTCCTGGAATAGAGAATGTAATGTACCTTTAGGGAACACAACTGGACTCTAAACCCCACTGTTGTACCTTTTAAAGGTACATTTACACAGTGTGTGACCATTAATATACCTCTATCGTCCCTTTTTTCCCCGAGAGTGTACATTAAGTATATACCTTTTACGACTAACCATATAAATATATTTAAATTGTGAATTGGCCAAAATGACATGACTTTTACATTCAGTATTTATTAAGTATAAACTTATATAATTAGTAGTGATTTATTACACACGAGTGGCTCCAAAATAACATACTTTAAGTACACTTTTTTTCACCCACAAGGACCGTGTAGGCTGCTTTATGAATGAGGCACAATATAGAGCCACACAGAACAGAGGATATTTACATGTATCCATCTTAAATACGCAGTGACCATAAAGTCTGTAAAATAGTGAGGAATAAAGAGAGACTGGGAAATGGAAACCAGGACAAATGTAGGATGTGTCCTGTGACACAGTGACTATTTCATATATTTTCAAGACATATAAATTCAAGACAGGAATTACACTGTTTACAGGATTTTCTTCATATACTGAAATCAATAAAACTATTGCAGCAGTAGCAAAAATAGTCTGGCCCTGGTTTGGCAATGCCTTGTGTCCCCCATTTTCATGACCCTCTCGCCATGTAGAACAATGGCAGCCGAGCTGACATTTGCTTGCCACGTGGGACACCTAGACACCAAACTAGTCTCTATTGGGGCTTCTTTTTTTGCCCATTTCCAGTTTGCCACAGTCAGCACAGTAATATATTTCCCTGATGAGGGCCAAATGAGCATTTTTTTTATGTGTGTGCCAATTATATTAACACACTGCTTGCAATACTGAAAGTGGGCCAACAGTGCTACGTCTCTGCCAGGAGTGGCTCACATCTGTACAAGTTTAGTCTGCTTTTCTAGATGAAAACAAATGTCCATTATCCTTTCAGCAATCTGCCTCTAGCCCTTTGAAAACTATTTGTTTTAATTCACTGGATTTCATCCTGATTCCAGCGTGTAAGGTGTGTAAACACACCCTTGTCCTCTAATACTGATTATAATGATATATTATTATGTAATAATATAATATAATGAGATAATCATAATCATAATAATATGATTATAATGAGATATTTTCCTTGATTTCCAAGATAACAGCTTCGTTCTGAAATAAATAAATAGAAAATGTGACACAGCTTTAACTGTATCTACTGGATGCCTGCATGTGAGATTCTAGTGTGTTTTGTCTGTTTTTGTGAGCTACAGTGTGTTTAACCCCTTTTTAGTTCCCCCTTTGTTACTTTGTTAAAGTGAAAAAGTGACAGTTAATTTCTGCATGTACAATGATAATTGCACTTGTTACAATTGGTTAAATCATTAAGACAGTCACCTGAAAAAATACCCAGTACTAGAACAACAGATTATGTCCTATATGTTCTCACTTTACAATTAATAATTAATAAGACTTTTAATATTTTTTTTGTTGTTGTTGTTTTCTAAATGATTTGTAACATGCAGATTTAAAGGTTAGGTTTAGGTGTAGGTTCCTGAAATATCTTTGAAATGGTTCTCTCTCTCTCTCATATATATATATATATATATATATATATATATATATATATATATATATATATATATATATATATATATATATATATATATATTAAACAATCCATCACAATGTTTGCTATGCCTTTAAAAGTGTCTTTCAAAATTGAAAAAACATCTAAATATTTTAACAACTGGGTTTAACCGTACAATAAAATGTATTCAGACTGAACCATAGTTGTTCCATAGTTGAACCAAATGAAGAAATACAATTCAACAAGCCTTCTTTCTTACCTTTTCAGTATGGGCCCTGAATTTGCCCGCTTTTGAATGAACAGTAAGTGACACTGAAAATGGTTTTATTTGATCATAATCGCTTCTACTGGATGCCCTCTGTCAGTTTTCATCTTTCAGCAAGCCTTATGTGTTATGGCTAACAATGATGTCTGTGGTATTTGGAACAAACTTGTGCAACTCAAGAACTGCAGCTGATATTCGGACCAAATTGAATCCGACAGAAAGACTGTTGCACAACTTTATTCCATGGAAATATTGGCGATTCTCTCTGAATCTGATTCACAAAATTTCCTCCGTTCCTTCAGTCGTCCGACTGGGGACAATCAACTGGAATTCTTCGGCTTTGTTTTGCATGTCACTAAAGTCCAAAACAAGCATGCTATCTCAACACAAACCCCAGAGCTGAACTAAGATCTGTAATGTGGAATTAACCTTGAGTAGTAGGACACCCATCAAGTTGATGGAAATGGTGATTTAATTTAGTAAAAGAAGACAAAATGACTGGTTACATCTCCACAAGGAAAAATAAATAACATTATTAGGGCATGGGAAAGTTAGAAGGGTTCATTAAAAGTGTTTTAAAGTGTTTAAACATTTAAAGTGTTCATTAGCTCTGAATGGAGTTAATTCAGCTCTGGGGATTTATCTGTCACTGACTGGCTGCTTCATGTGGTGCTGGGTGATATACTTTATAGCAGGATATATCATGCACTTACTTCTGGAAACGCCTATATATTCTAGCACTGCTGGCTTCATTAGTGGTGCTGTAAAACAGGCTGCTGTCATCTTAAGGAAGAGAATCAAAAACTAATTAAATCATTCAAAATGCCTTGTTTTGAAGTTTACAGAATGTGATTCTTTGATTATTGCAGCACTGAATTTTGTCTGTACCATTGATGGATGTGCTTTCAGCTTATTTAGAGACACTGAACTCTCAGAAAAACAACAAAAAAAAAACTGTTAAACATCACTGCAGTGGAACAAAATTGGACCACATTCTAAATTATATTTACTCAATATGAAATGTCTGAACCTCAGGGTTTCTATGTAGCTTAGTGTTAAGAAACGATTAACATTTGCTGCCTTTGTAGCCAATGTAAATGGGAAAGTCCCAGCAAGTGAACAAAGAAGAAAGCTGGAACAAAGCCATTGTTAGTATTACACTTTTATGAATGATGGTTCTTCACATGAGACAATTGTCCATTTACAGCTTAAAGGATTCTTTCACAGTGAAAATGTTCTTCAGATTGAACTTTATTATGGTTCTATGTAGAATGCTTTTGAAAATGGATCTAAATATCACTAAACATTTTTCTCCTACTGCTACACGTTTGATATCTTAACAATAACGTGAAGCTTTGTGGTGTTACATGGAGTACATTTTTAAAAAACATCTGTATAGAGCCATATACCATAATATTCCATCAATAAAAATTGTTCTTGGAGTGCTCATGGTTCTGTATAGAGCCATTATATTTACTACAGAAGCCTTGAAGAACCCTCTTTTCAAAAAGTGCATAGAAAATTTAAAAATGTCTCTATGAAATACCTCTTTTTTGTCCTGAGAGTGCAGTGTAGACCTGGGTATGATCCTCTGTGCTGTGGCTGTGTTCCTCTGGAGAGTGAAGAGTGAGCGTTTTGGTTTATGTTTGTAGACTTCTGGAGCCTTTGTGTTTCACAACCTTCATGTCAAGACCACATCCAAACAGCAACGTCCAGGAACAGAGATAGAAACAGCTCATCACTGAAGACCTCAGCTCTCCAGTCCTGCATTAGGAGCTTTGGAAAATACAATCTAATTCACAGCCTTCAGAAAGAGCACTGTAGACATGCTCTGTCTAAGGCTACTCTGGGAATGACCATGCAGGAATATCACTTTCTCAGCTTATCAATAAAGTACATGGGAAAGCGCCTATTAAGGACTTTTTACTGAAAAGGCCTCCTGATTGTCACTGCATTATTTTTGATTGGGGTTTGTATGTGTCCTTTTTTCTTGTAAATTATTATTATTTTTTAACTATTCCTATTAACCCTGTAACGTGTTTATATGGCAGCATACAGCATCCATTATGCTTAACTTACCCTTACATAGTTCTATAAGCTTAACATATTCTAAACCAAGAGCATATGACTTTATAATATCAGGTCTCACAACACCTTGTAACTTCTGTTGATAAAACACTGTACATTTTAAATATGACAAGGTTTTTTATGATCTTCTGTACTATAAACACTTGACTGTGTTATGGAACCTGACAAAGCCTACTAAAGTTATATACTGTTGTTTTATGAAGTGTTATACAACACAAAGTGTATCCACCTAAGAACAGTTAAAGGAGCAATAAGTCATTTTCTCCAGTGTGATGAAGTAGCAGGTGGGTCCTGCCACAATGCTGCCAATAATAAAAGTAGGCTCCTGACCAACCATGACCCACATCAGGATGAAGCACTTACAGAAGATCAACGTTTTCATACATTTATATTTTTAGGTTTCTGGCCCTTCCATGTGACAGACACTGTGGGTTTTAAAACAATTAAATTAAGTTCTACAAAGTAATTTGTTTCGCATGTGAGCCCCGGATAAAAAAATATATAATAGAAATGAACTAAAACAATTTTGAAAAATAAAAATAAATACAAAATAAATTGTAAAATAATCTTTTTTCCCCCTTGGGGGTTGTTGCAAAAACCTAAAACATGACTTATTGCTACTTTAAGCCAGACATTTTAAGGTATTATGTATGCAGTATACCACACCATAAATGCATTAAGAAGCCTTATAAATGCTTTTTAGAAAATGTTACTTTAATTTTCTTTATTTATTTGATGCAGGTTTAGGCAGACTACCGACCAATGAGGCTCAAATAGGTTTAGTCCAATGCTGTATTGTACAATGCTGTAATTATAATCATATTAATAATTATTGGTGATTTAATGTCACAGTTTTTCAAGGGTGGAGTCATAAAATAACAACTTTGGTGCTCGTAGGTCGTTAATAAGCTTGAACAAATGTAACTGAATGTAATAAAACATTCATAAGCCTAGACCTTCTTGTAAGACTCAGCATTATATATAAAGATTGTGTAGCAAATAGCAACATACAAAAAAAAACATATAGAAACTTTTGGCAAGCATATGTGTGCTCTATAGATTGTAATATTTTAAATGTATATCTAAAATACTGTATGAGTGGCAATATTAATCACGGGGTCAATGCACAGATATAAAGTGTATAGTAAAAGATTTATATATGTAGTGCACAGAGAATACCGATTTAAAGGAATACTATGTAAGAAGGGCCTATTTTGTCTTCTGAGCTCCCCCTACCGGTTGAGTGTAATTTATTTTTACAGTACTGTTGTGAAAACAAGTCTCACGCCCACCCACCCCCTCCTCTCACAGACAAGTACACACAAATACACAGACCTTCTGAGCAGAGGAATATTCACATCGGTCACGAATGGCTCTCGGGGCTTCTAATGATACACTCTCAATGTTGAGTCTGTAGTTAAATAAAATGATGTTGACTGCATGATAAAACCCATACATATTATTACAACCATAAAGTGTAACTTTGATATTACTCACAGCAACTGACAGAAAAGTACTTATTACCAGAATCGATGTCCCAACACTAAAAAGTGAGCTAATCTGGCTAAAGTTAGAAGGTGCTACCACTCGCCCTCGTTCATCAGTAACTCTCAAAAACCTGATTCTGACACATTGTTCAACAAAACTCATCACTAAAACTTAACACATGAAAAAGGGAAGCCAAATACTTACTATTCCAATTTGTGTTTTCATGTCTGTTTCAGCTCATTCTACTTAGTAAAGTCAGTCCAGTATTAACTTAAACAGCCACTCTCACTCTATTTCTCCTCCTTGTTCACTCTACCATAATGTCCGCACTGAGCAAACTGAGCTAGATTCTTTTTATAGTGAGGTTAACACCCATAAGCTATGAGCTGTAAAGTGTTACACATTACTTGTGAGAGTTCTCTGCCCCATGGTTTTTAGAGGAGAAGGCTCGGAGCTGTGAGAGAGGCATTATCCTCCGTATTACAGGTCAGAGAGGCCTCACAATCTTTTAGAAGCTGATATTTTTAGGTACAAATACTTCATAGTGTTCCTTTAAATCAGAAAGCATTACAAAGGGAAGCAGCAGAAAATTGTAAATCTATATCTTGTATATTTACCATCAACCGATCAAAGTTTTTCATTGTCTTTCTTGTGTTCCTGATGCTTGTTTGTGTATTTGTTTGCATACTCACAATGTACAACCTTTTCTATCATTTTATTACTCCTCATGAAACTCCAAGTGGTCAAAACTAAATTAAAGAGAGATGAAAAGCACTGTCTGTTGTCCATTCTTAGAAACAAAGCAATTGTACTGAATTGTTCTAAATGTGTGATTAATAAAGTAATGCAGTTTAAGAAAGTAGTAAAAAAGACATTTTCAAGCAAGATATATTTTTGGCCTAAAGTCATTGTAGTATGAGTTTGTACGATTAAACTGTACTTAAAAAAATATGATTACAAAATTAATGCAAAGCTATTTCCCAGAGCAAATGTACAATATTTAAAAAGAACTCACAAAAAGAGGTAAATGTGTAGCCTCTGCAATTTTGATCAAAAATGAATAGTCAATGTTATGCTTTATTTGGATGAAAATAGACATGTCACAGTATTTTGAAACATTTTTTTTCAACTGGTTTAAGTGATTGTCATGAACAGCCTGGTTATAGGAAATGTATCAAAAAGTCAAATAAGTGTAAGACTATAGCCTTATTTCTCATATCAATATTACACAAAATTTCATATGAAAATTCTGCATTGTTACAGTGCAAATCAATATTGCACCCTACCTAGATAATGTGTTAATGGATAGAGTGATTTCTCATGACAACTCAGTGTATTCAGAAATGGTGCAAAAACTTACATGAAGGTAAAGCTACACTGACAAAACATTTATATTGTACATGATACTTATTTGGATAAAAATGGACACTAAAAATAACCTGCAGACTAGAGTTTTTCATTTTCTACAGTTTTTGTTTTATTATTAAAATATGGGGTTTCAAAAACTGGCTCATGAAAACTATGTGTATATGTAACTGGATATGAGAAATTAGTTACTACTCACCTGGGGCTTCACATTAGCTTTGTGACATAATTATTTGGAACATACTTCAATAATTATGAATTAGTGTCCTATGTCACAATAGAGGAGGCGTAGCCGGTTTCATCTTTTCGTGGCTTAGGCTGGTGAACCCAGACTTTTGCTCCAAAAACCCATGAGAAAATAAAGAGTTAAGGTTACAGTGAGAGACAGAGAGCAAGATAAAGTGTGAGAGAGTGAGAGAATGAGAATGAGAGAGAGAGAGAGAGAGAGAATGAGAGACATCAAACAATGAATTTATTTTGTGTACAGCCACTGATTTTGTGACACACAAGAGGAACATTTTTGTTTGTTTTATTTTTAATGAGGACTTTCACATATCGCTTGTTTTATCTCCTTGCTGTTCCTTCAGATATATCTCTATTCCATCATTCATCCGCATCATTATACTCTACGCTCAACTACAAGAGCCTCGGTTATTTCATCTACAATTCCTTTTACCACTTTATGGACACGTCTCTTTGGCAGCAGATACATGAAGATAAGCTCTTACAGTAAAACCCAGCACAAGCATCAAACTGTTCTTCATCAGGAGTTAAAACCGATCTCATAAAATACAAAAATAGTACAGACTGCTGTCTAGCTCAATCTAACCTATTACGAAGAGAGCGCCTTAAGAGGCAAACAAACATCAAACATATTCGAATGTAGCATAAAGAGTGTTTTTTTCCCCTCCGCCCCAGGGTCAGTGGGGGTCCAAAGCACATAAGTGTGTGAATCTCACAGAATTCCTGTACATCAACTATAGTCATAGCATCAAGCAGTTTCTTCAGTTTCTGAGAGAGAGAGGATGCCATTATTTCCTTAACAGCTCCTACCAAGAGTGAACAAAATAGCTGCAAAAGGAAAAGTACACACTCAGTGCAGTATTAAGTATTCACCACAGTCAGTAGCTCCTGTCATTATTGTATAATAAATAACAGCAAATTATCCAGGTCACATTTTATTTTGAGAGTCACCTGTAGATGAATATTAGATGCTCATCCTGTCTTTAACTCTATTTGCCTTAATCACTATTGAAGTTGAATGTAATATATTCTATTATATTTACACATATTTGGAAACTACGATTTTAACTTAATCTTAACCCTAACACTGTTAATAATCAAATTAAACCCGATAGTTTCTTAACCAGGACGTGACCAGATAATCTCCAGGGGGCTCTCAGAATAAATTACAACCATTTTCCCATTTCTCATTCAATGCCACTGATATTTATTCAGTCCTTTTTCTCCTTGCAATACACTGTAAATAATAAAAAAATCATAATTAAGAATATTTAAATTAAAAATGCATTAAGACAATTATGAACACTTTAACAATAAAAAGCCCCAGCTCGGACCTTCAGACTGTAGCAGACATATACAGCATCATTGGTTCACATGCCCTCGTTTGTGTAACTAAAAGTGTTAGGTCAAAACCAGGGCCCGAGATCCTGATATTTCTCAAGTGGCCCACAGAGGATGGATGAGACATATTTTTGCATTTAGCAGCTAATAGCTAATTCAAAATGAAGACCTGCAAGATTGTACTAGCTCCTAAATACGAGTTCATGCTGTGAGTGAGTGTTATCACTGCTTCTTTAAGATCGTTCCAACACTTGCACAAGGCAGGGTACAAAATGAAGCACTGGCTTCTTGCCTGATATCTTCCATGACGTGAGATAAAATGATACTGAGATATTGAAAATGTACAGAATAATTCACAGAATTCAAAAAACATGTTAATCGCCAAAGAAATATTAAAAGCAAATAAAAATGGAAAATGTGAACAACACAAACTTAATCAGAGATCTTTTCACTGTCAAAAAGAATATAAAGTGAGCTGGTCAGAGTTTCTTGATGTTGCATCACCCTGTTTTTAATCTGCTACTTTCAGGTAGATGGCTGACTCAAGGCAGCTATGTGTTTCTCTTTCCCCCCGAACAAATACATCCTCAAATAAAACAAACAAATCTATCACTTGTTTCTTAAATAGTCTTCTTAAATAATACCCCGTCATTTCTGCTTGGTCAAAGTCAGTGTTCTCCGACATAGTTCTGGACAAAAAAGAAAAAAAAATGAAGGCATTTGGGGATTTAGCCTTTGATGGGTTGCTAGTCTTTTTTTTTTCAGTAAAATAATAGTTGATTGTAGCCTGGACGTTAGGGTTCTGTTCATCCTTCATGAAAATACCTGATGTCCACTCAGGAGAATCCCATGTTCTCACAGTAAATAATAATATAGTCCCTTCAAAATGGTCTCTAGTTTAAAATAGTTTAACAAATATGATATAGTTCAGGTTTTGACTACTTATAACATTGTTCTTAAGAAGCATATGGCCAGGTTTTTCTTTGTTTATTTCTTCAGGGCCCAGATCAGGACCACTATGTAATTGCTAACAATAATAGGCACTGTCATTGATGGGATCCAAACGATTCTCTGAAACAGTGTCACTGAAGAGCATCACTGCAAAAGAAAAGTTCTGTCGTTGCAGAATGCTCCCTGTAGATGGCAGTGGTGTGCAGTTTTCACTCTCTCTCTCCATCCTCGCTGCTCCCTTCAGGGCACAATCAATTGAAACATGATTCGTTAATAAAACAATTTCTGTTAATGAAGATCTAAAACTGAATTTAAGCGCTTTCGTAATTGAATAATATTTTATGAAAACGACTGTACACAATTTGAATAAATTAAATTAAATAAGCAGTTGCTGTAGGAACAATACTAGCATGTTAGCACAGAAACAAGTACAAGAATGGTCTTAATGGTCAAATGTGTACCTTGAGGGTTACATAACCTTTCATTTGCGAGGGGTTAAGATACATATTCGAAAAGTGCCATAAGAGAAAATAGAAAGTCAAAGTTGTTCCCCTTATTTAAAGTATGGAACACAAAATATTAAGTGCATCACCCCAGTAATATTTCAGTACTATTAGTTTTTTTAAAAGGAAATTACACATTGTCTTGTTTTATGTAGAAAGTAGTCCACCTGCCTGAAATGTCAAAATGGTACTATAGCCAGAAAGCTATCTATTACTACTGCTACTTGCTGCTTTGACTACTGCTAATTCTACTATTACTTCTACTACTCCTAGTACTAATATTACTAAATTTAGCTGTATCTTCTGTAACAACATTGTCTTCCATTAAAGCAGTAATGTGGATGGGATTCTTATTGTAACAGAAGTAATGTTCCATCCTGAAAATGGAAATTATCCACTGTGCTATTGCCATCCTGTGGTGGCAAAGGACTTCTGTTTCTACATGAAAACACACCATTACATGAATGTCTAGTTTTCCAGAATCATGGGTGAACTAAAGGGATTTTACTATTTACTTTAGAGAGTGTAAAAATATGAACCAAAATGTTACTTCTCTTGTTGCTAGTGTAAATGCTCACTGCTTGCCATTGGAGATATTTAATAGATATTTGTTAGCTATAACATCACAAAGAAAAACTCTTTACAGAAATCAGCAGATCATAATACTTTTTAGTTGGCATTTAGTTGTCATCTACTGATGCTTGATCATCTTTGCTGATACTGTAAGATGAGAACATACACCTGCAGTCCGACTGCTCCGACCTGCTGTGTTACTGCAGCTGCTATTAAGGTGAATTAGGAGGATGAACACTGGAGGATGAATTTTTCATCTAATTAGGTCTTTAGTGCCACCCTCTGTTTTAATTAAGTGATAGTGACAGAGCATCAGTATCTCATTCAGTCACTTGCTCAGTCAGAGTGACTCTGTATGAGACAGTAACTCTTATCGGCGCTGACCAGCAAAAATCACCTTTAGAAAGGACACTGCGGACATTGTAGTAACTGGAGCTTCATGTAACGTTATATTGTTTAATATTTTCTCTATAAAAGATGCACATGGTGTGACATTTATCAGCATGTTTTACCTCCAGCCGAATCCATATCCGAGTCAGAAACATGGGTGATGGAGAAACGAGAGACGGTGGAGGGAGAGACGGAGAAGCGCGAGTACTGAACGGCGGGTTTGCTGCTTGTGGCACTGGAGGGCAGGCTTGGATTGGTCTTGACGTCTGGTGGGGATCCCTTTGAAGAGGTGGGGAGTGGTAGCAGAGGGAAATCATCCTCCCACTCAAACCCCGCACCTAGGCATGGAAAGAAGGGATGGATGAGAATGAATGAAGGAGGTAGCACACCAGTTCATTCAGGATCATTTAAAAAAAAATCTAGTGAAAGGTTCTTACTCTCTTCTGAAATGTTTCCATCTGAGGAGTCATCAGAGGCGTTGACTTTGTCTGGTTGATTTGGCACTTTGCCCTTTGCACTCTGCTTGCTTGACTCTCCTCCCAAAGGGAAACCATGTTCTGCCAGCTCTCTGGTTGGACTTTCCTGAAGAAGTCAATCATTTTTACCTCATTGTTCCTTTATGTTTTTCATTCATTATGTTATTCATTTATTAACAAGCACTGGCACAGGTATTGGGATATATATGTACACAGAGAGTATAAGAAGATAGAATGGATACTTGGAAATACTTTCACAGAAGAATGTTTGCAAGTGGCCCCTTTTTAAATTGTCGAACAAAGTCATACACTATTCATGTTGTTAGAAGCTGAAGGACAGCCTTGTACAAGGCATTAAATTTGTCATTTAAAAAGAATATACATTTGAAACACTGTATAATAATGTATTTGGATTGGATCATGTCCTAATACATTTAATGTAAGGTGCTGTGTGTAGTTTTATCAAGTGCATCAGCACTACTCACTTGGTCAAACAAGTAGACAGTAACGTCATCAAAGAAGGACACCACTTTCTTCTTGGACTCTAGCTCATCGCAGAGGGAGTCTGAAAGTAGGCTGGGCATCTTGAGGAGGCTTCTGAGCTTGTGCGCATCACTGCAGTCGCTCACAATTATGGGCACTTGTAGGGCCTCGTCCTCACTCTCTTCACTTTGCTCTTGGATGCTGTAGGTGCGCAGCTCCTCATCGGATTCATCACTGTCTTCTGAATCCCCATCCTCCTCATCAGCCTCTTCTCCATCTGCTGGAGATACTCGCCCCTCGAGTGTTGGAAGGGGAGGAGGAGGAGAAGAAGGACGAGTGGAGCTCTTGTGGCACTGGTATCCATCCTTTTCTGCTGGCGTATCTGATGAAAGACTCTTCTCTGTGTTATCTTCAAGAATCCCCCTGCTGTCTTTTCCTTGGGGTGCTGGTTCATCAGAGCATGTGGTAAATGTCACTTCCTCAATGACCTCTTTTTCCTTCTCATGCTCCCCTGCACTGATGTCAAGAGTAGTCTCAGCATTATTGCCCTCAGTAACACACTCAGTGGTTGATGGTTCAAGAGGAAGGATTTGATCCGTCTCCTCAGTATCACAGATCTCTTGTGTGGTATCTGAACATGGCGAGGAAGCTACCTCCAACGACTGACTGTCAGATAGCAACACTTCTTGAGGGTGATCTAAATATCCCTCAAGATCTTCATCTCGGACACTGTCAGGTTTCAGACAAGCAACTTCCTCAGGAGAAGAGGGAGAGATAAAAGTGAGTTCAGGGCTACCATGGGAGACACTTTGATCTGTTTCCACACAGATAATTTCGTCAGTTTCACTGTTGTTTTCACGCTTTCCTTCAGACTCTGCATGTGCCTGTTCACTGTCTTCTTCAAGCATCTCTATTGGTAATAGTGCCTCTTTTTCTGTCAATACCACCGTTTCCTCCTCCAGCCTCTCAAGATCCTCATTTTCTTTTTCACTGTCTTCTTCACTATCTTTCTCCCTCCCTGCCTCATAGTCAGAAAAGTAGGCCGAATCTCTGTATGGGGTTTTCTCACTCAGCGCAGTCAGCTCTTCATCAGTGCTCTGAGATGTTGTCAAGGCAACTGCTACCTCCACATCATCTTGTTGTTGTGGCTCGACTATTTCCTCATCTTGCTCCTTCAACTCTGTGACTGGACACAGGTCGGAGACTGACATCCCCAGTGGTTGGATGAAGGCTTTACTGTCTTGAGGTTCGTGGGGCTCCTTCGGCACAAACTCAGGAGACTCGTTGTTCTCTGTGTCATAGCCACTGTCCATAGCTTTGGGTGAACTTGAAGGATGGAGGGAGGTTGGGCTAAGAGTTTCACTGGAGCCTGCCGTGGATGGTATATCGATGGAATCCATAGAGTCAGGTGTGCCCACCTGCTTTTGCAGTGACTTGAATGCCTGGGAGGTGTAGTCAGGCGTCTCGGTGTAATCAATTGTGAAGTCACCAAAAATCCCTGAGGTGACGTCAGTGATGTCATCATCACTGCAGTCATCAATCTCTACTAAGCTGATGCTGGAGTGTTCATGTTCCACACCACTGTCCACTGTCCTGCTTGCTTCTGATTCAGGCTCTGTGGAGGTAAGGTCAGGAAGGGCTTTCTCTAACCTTTGAGACATGGTGGTAACATCACCTTTGGGGTCCTTTTGATTTGTATCTTGTTCAATGTTGTTTTCTTGTTTGGGTATCCCCTCTCTGACCACAATGTCCACATACTCCGAATGCTCTGACTGCCTTACGTTGGCCTTTGACGACTCAGTTTTGAAAGCTGCACGCCCAATGGATGGAGCAGATTGGTTAAGCTGCTGGTTTCTGTTTGGTAAGCCTTGGTTTTTGCCAGGGACATCATCATTCATAAAGCAATTTCTCACCAATGACCCTGTGAGAGGATCCACAAAGTGGGAATTGCTCAATGCCTGGCAACATGGCACAGGATAGACCTCTGCTTCTCTAGGTTCATGACACAGATGGATGTAGGAACTGCAGTCTGCTGAGGACACTGATGAATGTCTGCCATGCACAGGGCAGGTGTTACTTTTGGCTGTGGCTTCCATGTAATTGATTGGTTTGGCAGAGCGATATGGGAGACTATGCTCCTTTGGCCATGCATCCTCAACATCGGTCATCGGCATAGTGTAGTGAAAATCAGCGTAAGCATCTTGCCTAGATGAACTTTGTCTCCGACCCAAGCTCATTGTATTTTTTGTTGGGTGGCTGTTGGACCAACCCATCGCTTGCCTTTCAACAAACAAGTCGTCATCATCTTCTGAGTCAGTGTCGTCTCGCCCAACAAACACAGCTCCACCTGACTCGATGTCGATACAAACCGAGTGGCTGCCTGGCATAGTTTTCCTCAAGGAGCCCATCATATCATAATATCCTCCAGTTACATTTTTCCCTATTACTGACCCTTGACTACTCTCTAAATAATGCTCACTATAGCCCTGAGGTGGACTGCCAAGAGAAGGGGAGATCCCCAATGGATCCTCCAGTTCCCCAAGAGCCTTTCTCAGGCTTCGAGATCCCCAGCTCTCTCGTGGGGCTTCTGTTATGTCTCCAATTAAGTAGTGGTCTAGTGGTGGTCCTAGTGGTGGTCCCAATGGTGGAGAATGCTCAAAATAATACCCTCCATCCCTGTCTTTGTATGATACATAGTGCCCTGACTCCCAAGGCCTAAGAGGGCTGGCATCAGATACCTGACCTAGAAGGGGCTCCATGGTTAGGGACATGGCTGGACTGCTGTCTGAATCATAGGCGCCGGTTTTGCGGATGTCTGCGGACCAGTAGGACTCAATAGGCTTTCCCTCAGAGGGACAGTTCAAGCATTCCCCCGAGTCTCCACTGCCAGTGAGAAAGCTGCCATTGCTGCCCCCAAAATCAGGGCTGTAAGCACACATAGTGTAATCCAAATCAATATTGCATTCTACTGGCTCTTCAATACGAATGTAGTACTCACTACCAACTGATGGGCTATGAGCGCTGAGGACTGGAACCACACCCGGAGTGTGCAACTGCTTGGGCTCAAAGTATTCGGGAGAGACTCCTAAAGTGAGTCCATCGATTCCACATCCACCTATCATTCCTCCTGGGGGGTAGTAGATCTCTTGGCAATGTGGATTCCCTTGACCTAATGTTCCAGTGGTGGACGAGGAGTGATAGGGCTGCTTAGCTCTTGCTTGCTCCCATTTGTACTCAAAGTTCAGACCGTGGCTGGTCTCAGTAACTGTGAGAATGTCATCTCCAGACTCTGACTGGTAGCCATCCCCAGCTGAGAACTGTTCCAGTAGGGGGAAGGAGGAGGAGGCTGTGGAAGCCTGAGGCATCTCCAGAGACAGGGGACCAGCCCCATGCAGGCTGCCATGATTCATGTTGGGTCTCATTGAGTTCCAGCGCCTTTCAAAGTCTTCTTCTGCCTCACTAGCTCCTTTGGCACACAGGTAACTCAGCAAGAGGTGAACCTCCTCGGCATTTGGCCTCTGGTCTGGCTGGAGCCAGCAGAACTGCATCACTTCGTACCTGATTAAAAACAAACACACATAAACACACAAACAAACAAAGCTACTGAGTCCAAGAATAACAGCATATCTCAGAGAAACAACAGAGTATCTATGGAAATTGATTTTCAATGAGGTAGTGGAAATGAGTGCCAAGATGATTTGCATTTTTATAACACACTAATGAGCCACGATGTCATTTTAAACAAATACGGGACTTAATTAATCTCATCTCCCACAGCGAATATGATTGGATTCATTTTGGTTTCTAATATCAAAAGATGCATATCTGGAAGCAGTCCGCACTGTTGTACCAGAAAGGAGCGAGCAAGGGACTGAGTATGGCACAGACTACGAAAGAAGATGGCAAATGTAAGTCATATTAAAACAACTAAAAAGACATCATTACAGTAGCTAGAAGACTCACCAGCGATCTGCAAGAGGGAACTGAAGCAATGGCTTTGGCAGTTTCAGCTGCTGGTCTTTGACGGCATAGCTGAGGACCTGTCTGTCTGAGTAGTGTCGATAAGGTTGGTTTCCCAACTCAAACAACTCCCAGATTGTAACTCCAAGAGACCTAAGACATATAGAAATGCTCATTTAATACTAGCAGGATCATTTTAAACTCTGTGTAAATGTACAGCTCAATAAAGCCCTGGAGCCTCATGTAATTGTTTGAATGGAGTTTGACTCTGTTGAACTGTATGCATACATACATACACACACACACACACAAAGATGCCTGTATAAACACTCTAGAGCAGAATAAATTACAGTACATTCTAGTGTTTACAATGTACTCATCTAAAGATGTTATAACGCGTTATTAAACCTGCCATTATTAGGCCATACACACTTCATGCATTTAAGTAGGGTGAAGTGTATACATCTGTACAGGTTTATGCCAGGCATTATAAGCTATTATGGACGTCATAACACTGTGTACCTGCATATTTAAAGCATCAGAGAGAAAGGTTTCTAGCCTAATCCTCTATCATCCAAACAGAAACCTATACTGCATTTCTCCTGCTGTACAATATATGTTTCTACAGAGACGTAACTCACCAGATGTTGCTTTGTTTAGTTTGATCCACGACCAGCAGGTTTCCATGAACTTCATCCACCAGCTCTGGAGCAATCCAGCGCAACGGCACCCAGGACTGATCTGATGTCACAAAGTAGTCGTCCTGAGGTGAAACAGGAGAGAGGGTTTATCAGGAAAGGGTCCTGGGCTGATTTTTATTGATCTCCTCATGAACAAAGCTAAAATATTCTGAATAGAAACTTCATCCAAACTCCTTAACCCTAAAATGACCCTCTACCTGTGTCTAGACTCTAATTCCACATGTAAATTACAAGATACTTGAAGTATAAAACAGTGGGACACGTTCTGTAAGGCCTGAAGTGGAGTAAACATTGCTTTTGCCCATGGGAACATCTGTTGTGCTAACAATTGTTTCATTCAAGGTGTTTGTTGAATAACTGCATGTAAATTGGTTATAAATGCACGCTTTTAATTCATTTATTTATTTTTACAAATGTTGACAAAACAATGGACTTCTCCTGAAACCTTTATTAAATATTTTTTATAATAAATAATGTGTCTCTAACTGACAGAAATATTCTGATATTAACTGAATATTTAATGACATTATCATTAATACTTCAGGGAATAAATCTGTTGCTGCACACCTAAGATTATGATACCTACCATAGACTGTATGCCCCATGAATATGTTCATCTTATATATATATGGTTATATATGGTTAGAACAAGTAGTGAAAAATGCACAGTTGATTGTGAGTGACAAAATGAGCCTAGAGCATAAAGGGCTTAAAAGTAGGTAAAAGAAATATCTTCATCCATACTTTATACTTGCTGTGGGACAGTCCATAGTCTCCGATTTTGACGGTCACATCTGAGGTCAGGAGGCAGTTTCTCAGAGCCAGATCACTGGTGAAAACCAAAAATGGCAGAAATAAAATAATAAACATGAACATTGTTTAGAGATGAGACAAGAAGACGGTTTAAACAACACCTCCGTTCTTTCTTCATGGAGAACAGCGGTAACCCCCGGCAACAAAATCACTGATGCTGGAGTAGCAGAGGCACACTCAGGCAGCATCAGGATATTGTTACTGGAAATGACCAAGTCTCACACACACCACAACCCAGAAGAGCAGGACGATACAGCTGCAAACACCTGGATTATTAGACAGGTGATATTTATCACAAACACAATTCTCTTCCACTTTTGGACTAATCCCCTCCAGACATTTAACATAAAGATTTTTGTTTTATATTTATATTTAAAGCAGGAGTTCGGTCACTAATGATGTTGAAGCTTGGAATGCATGCTATATATAACAACACTACAGCCAATCAAAACAAAGATCATTTACATGAAAAAATCTTAAAAAGGCAGTAAAAATAACATATTTATTAAGTATAAAATGAGGTGGTCATGTCTATATCAACTGTTCATCAATAAACCCATTAAAAAAACATAATTCCACAAACACAGAAGTGGAAATGATGAAGTCATGCTAGTGGTCTGCTCACCTGTGGGTGTAGTCATGTTTGTGGAGATGCAGAAGGCCTGAAGCAATCTGACAAGCCATTCGCTGAAGGAGCAAAGGGTCAGGGGTCACCGACTTTGCTGCCCTGCAGCTGCGCAGGTAGCCTTTCACATCACCCTGTTACGAAGGAGAAAAGTCAGGAAGAAAAAAGCATGACATTAGAAGAAGGTAGGAACAGTACAAACAAGAATGAATATGCACAGAGAAAAGTTGGAACTGATATGAATGTGTGCTTTACCTCAGCAGGACTCTAGAGGGCAACCGCATTCATTAAGCAACACGTCATTTAATCCATTTGATTTTTATCATTAGAGCTGGGAACAACAGTGGTAACTCACTTAAGTCTCAATAAGTGGACTTTATATTATATTCATGTTAAAATAACTGGCTGCAACTAAAGCTTCAGTCAAAGTATATTACGAATCACATGATTCTAGACAAACTCACACTGAATTAGGAACTGCAGAAGGTCAGTAAGTGCATGAATCTCTCACAAATTCAGTGAACCCCTTGTGAATGTCAGAGGAAGAAATGTGGAGCAGTTTTGGCAAATGGTAGCGCAAACCTCAGGAGATTTATACAGTTTCTGTTTTTATTTGATCAATAAAGGTAATGGAAATAATAAAGATTTATTTAGTGTTCATTTGGTCTACGTTTCTCACCCGGGGCAGAGTAATCTATTTAGTGTTTAACAGGCTTTTTACTAGAGGCACAGTTCTGCCCCCACAATGGATTTGCAAGCAGCTGTGAGCCTCTAAACTCTGTGTGTGGCCCCAGCACAACAATTCGTCTAGAAATGCCCCTGCTCCACACTCACTCGAAAATATTTATACAAGGCTATAGCAGGCATTATAAAGAGTGTCAACTGCATCTATAAATCTTTATGAATGCAGGGTTCATTGGAAGTGTTGTCAAACCTTCATCGTGTGTTATTTTGAAAAATGTCAAATATGACCGCAAACTCAAACCCAAACAAAAGCTAAAAGGGAATTTTGAAAGAAATAATACAAAAACAAACCAGAGGAATCAATTTTATTCATGCATCATATATATTATCATTTTGATATTCCTAAGCTGAGGCCATTTTCAGTTCTGTAATCCCATGTGATGAAGGGGATGTAGATGCTGGATGCCAGTGAACTCACCAGAGGACACAGTTCCATGACCAACAGATATGGAGTGACCTCTGTGCACTGAGCCAAGCACTGCACTAACGCTGGGTGCTGAAGGGACCTGGAGACATGAAACACAGAGTTATTATGCTTTTACAGCTCTGTACAAAGGTCTGAAACCCCTGAGAACATGATCAGTGCATGCTACACAGAGCCAGTGAAGCTGTTGTTTTTAATCTATAAAAACAAAACCACGTACTAAACACTTTCCTGAAGAATTGGTCCCATTCGCTGTAAATCTGTAACTTTCTCTACAAACTGGTGGTTCATGTGATGTCTTAGGACTTTTGTCCAGCTCCTGAAATCATCAGAGCACTCTTTTGGTTGATTTCAGCTGGCCACGAAACAGCAAAAGAACCTAAAAGCAGCTTTTGTGAAGCACACCATGGTCCTGGCTTTTGTTGACTGATTACAACACGCACTCTGACACATTTAACAGCCTGAAGGTTCTCCTCAAGGTGGTGCTAGTGAAGCTCAAACTATGGTGAAATAAGGTCGTAAATGTAGGAGTGTGTTTACCGAAAAGGCCGCGCCTCTTCTAGGAAATGCATCTGTTCCTGATAACTGGCGCTCGCCTTCAGCTCCTTCACCACCACCTGAGTACTGCTGAGGCCAGAGTTCACCTCCCCCAACAACACCTGAGGAAACACAGGATCAACACACACACACACACACACACACACACACACACAGACGCACACCAGAGAGACAGACAGCACAGACGTACACATATGAACAGGGGAGAGGAGGACAACAGACACGAACCAGCAAATAAACACAGATTTACACACACACACACACACACATTTCAAAGGATTTACCCAAATGACAGAAATGAAGACAAATGTAAGACAAAGACACACAAATAATTGTTCATGCATTGTGTATATTTCAATAACAACAGTAAAGCAATAAATAAATAAATAAATAAATAGATTGAAAAGGATGGAAAATTAAAAACAAACAGACACACACAGGACAACAGGACAAGACATGACCGACCATGCAACAAGACGGGGACACACACGCAGATGGACATACCCAGTCAATGGAACAAATTGAGGGACGTGTGTATGTATATGCATTTATGTGTAGAGAAAGACAAAGAAACAGAGGAGGAGAAAGAACAAGAGAGAGAGAGAGAGAGAGAAAGAAAGAGTATGAGAGAAAAATCATACACAGAACACCATTATTCCAAATTGATGCACAAATTAATATACACACACAGTGCCCTCATTGTATGTGTATGTATATGCATTTGTGTGTGTGGAGAGAGAGAGAGAGAGAGAGAGAGAACATGTACTAATATACTAATTTTCCTCTGGTTTAATAGAACACTGTTATTTCAATTTCACACACTGGCTTTAGGTTTTTGTGCTTTTCAGTTACAAAGAGAGCTGCAGACAAGCCTTAAAAGAAAGAGACAGAGAGAGAGAGGGGGGAAGAGAGAGAGATGTAGGACAGAGAGATAGAGAGAGAGAGACTTGAGAAGGGAAGATCAAAGGCTGCCATATCTGTGCAGGTTCCTGAGGGATGTCTCAGGTGATGCAGCTGAACAGAGGCACTCGCATCCTCAGGACTACACCAAATGCAACCAGGGAGCGGAACGCAGCTAAACGTTTGATCTGCACCAACACGTCCCTACGGCACAGCATTAGTCTGAGAAACCAATAAACAATAAACCAGGCTTACCTTGCCAAACCATCCGTGCCCAATCTCCTTAACGCACAGCAAACTGTGACGGGTCGCTTCTGTCGACTTCAGCAGCTGGACTGCAGGACCGGCAATGAAGACACAATGAGGCTTTAGTTAGGTTTTACAAAAGAATGCAGTGTGTGGGTGTGTGTGTCATCTTGGAGCCAGAGATTTGAAGAAATCACTCTGACAGCAATAAAACGTAATTATTCAACCACAACAACATGTACTCTATTACAGTCTTATTCATTCATTCATTAATTCATTCATCTTCTGTGACTCCAAACTCCTTCTCATGGTTGCGTTGGGTCCGGAGCCTACCCAGGATCATGAGGCGCACAACAGGAACACACTCTATACAGGATACCAGGCCATCACCCAGCCCCTCACACACTCACACCTGTGAGCAGCATTACACTGGACTGTGTGAGGAAAGCAGACCCAGAGGAAACCCATGATGACACAGAGAATACACCAAAATCCTCTCAGACAGTGACCCGATGTGAGGGATGTGAGAACTGAAGCCATATCCCTATGA
The DNA here is from genome assembly GCF_029633855.1 of Hoplias malabaricus. Lineage (NCBI taxonomy): Eukaryota > Metazoa > Chordata > Actinopteri > Characiformes > Erythrinidae > Hoplias > Hoplias malabaricus. Next base: position 262,841 of record NC_089802.1, read on the forward strand.
CCCTGGAGCTCTGAGGCAGCGACACCTTGCTGTCCTTGTCATATTTTTATACATTAGTATAAAAAAAGTACATATACAATTACATTTGTGGACATTCAGTGTTCTATAAATTTTGTGTGTGTGTGTTTGTAGAACTCTAGATTATTTATTGATCACAGCTACCAGCTAAAAGTTTTGCCTCGGTTCAACAAAAGTTCCAATATCACAGTCTTTTATGAAACCAGTCTTTTATGGCTTTATGTGTCAGTGGAAGTATCTGGAAATGCATTTTGTGTAAGATGAGTGTCAGAATACACAAACTAAAACTAATTCAAATAAAACACGTATTCATTTTTGGTCCCTCCTTTAATCAGCCATCACTGGTCTGAACACAAATCATCAGTGACTTTAGGGCACCCCTAAGCTCTACTTTCCTTGAAAGTAATACAACCCAGTTCTCAGAGTTTGAAACAATTCAGCTAACATTCAAAAGGTGTCAAGAATGTTAATAAAAGCATAAAAATACAATTACTTTGACAAAAGAGGATAAACATTACCAACACTTCAGCTCTTCAACACAGCGTCCATCTCAGAGAATCCCAGCCAATGCCGCAGTTGAAAAACCTTTCCTCAGATCAACATCACCCTCCGAAAATCTTCCCAAAAGCCACACATGGGTAAATTCTCTGTATTTGTGAGACTTTTAGGCAGAAAGATGCAGAGCCAAAGAACAACGTCCGAGTGCAGAGGCGAGAGAGTTTAAACGACACAGAGAGATGGTCAAAGGCCATGGTTCTGAAAAGTTGCGATGGTCTGAATGACCACGAGAGAGTTTTGCAATCAAGTTTGATGCACAGACTTCAGATCACATGTAAGAGACAGTGCTAGTTTTTTTTTTTAAAATGTCAGCCATTCAGGACAAGCTCCAGTCGTCTGACGCCAGGACGTGTAAGTGTTTGCAGAAAAATGTGATCAGTTCTGTGGAACTGCTTTCTGCTGTCTACTCATTACATCTTTATCCTGCCCAATAAGACTGGACCATCTAATTCAGCAGCTCCAGCACCGAGAACAATCTTTCTCTCTCTCTCTCTCTCTCTCTCTCTCTAGACAGATGGATCTTTGTGAAAGTGTGTGACATACTGTCTCACTCTCTATCCTGCCTTTATGTGCCGTTCATATTTTACGCCCATGTCATGTTCGACAGAGCAGTCATTCCTCCATTGCTCCATCCCCCTCCTGGAGGGCTTTCTCTGGGAAGAATCAGTCTCTTTGTCTTGCCCTTGCGCTGCTTGGTACCCCTGAGAGTCGAGGAGACACTCAGCCTATTGTCTGACATTTTAATATGGCTGCAATGGCTCCAGTAAAAAGCCCATTCTTTATCTGGGCGGGGCACTGGTGCCCTCCTGCCCTCTGGCATCACTGACTGAGGTCAGGAAGGGGGACAATGAGCACAAATAAGAAATACATATGACATAATATACAAAAATTATTAAAACCTAATGTAGTGAGGCTTAGTGCTAGTTCTTTTATTCACCACTGAAAAAAACGATCCCCTCAATGTCAGGCTTGGTATGAAGTATCTATACTGACTGCAATACAATCTGTGGAACTATTAAGATATAAGAGTGTTGATAATGACATGATTGGGTTATAAACTCATTCAGATTGGTTTGTTAGGGATGTGAAATGGTACACTGTATGTTTACTAACTCATATTCCTTGCAGTGATGGTAATAAAGACGGTGTGTCAGTGTCCATAGCCCAGATGTTAATTGAGCCTGTGCAATGTAGGACCATACAGGCCTTTTTTAATGAAACCTCTTAAAACAGAAACAACATTGTTTGATGCCCTCTGTTTAAAATAAAGCAGTCACTAAAGCGTCACATAAAGCTATGTCACATTTGAATAATAATTTAAAACAAACATGGAAAAGAAATCAGGCCTTCAGATGTCAGAAACATACTTTCTGTGGACCACAACATTTTCAGACGTCTGGTCCCTATCACTGCCGCTGGGAACAACTCTGATTCGGATTTCGTGACGTTATCTCATGTTTTTATTTTTTATATTTAAAGATTTTTCAGGTGGATTTTTAACAGTTTAAATTGTTAATAGAAAAAAAATATATATATTAATCATTGCTTACATGTGTTTTTTATTATGTGAGTGTCCTGCACAGAAAATATGGAGGGTGGGACTAATAAATGCAGAAATGAAAAAAGGAGCACAAGTTTTGTTCATAACTTATATCATCAGCATCATTGTTTTTCTTGTTCATTTTATTTATAAATACTATATTATAAATATATTATAAATACTAGATGATCTACCACCAAAGAACAAAGAAGACCAAGAACATTTTTGTTGATTTTATAAATTACAATTACTTATTTATTCAATGTAACAAGTTAAATCATGTGAAGTTTAATGTGGCTGTGCTCAGCTCTATGGAGTTTTATAAACACACTAACGCCACAAAATGTCTCCTTACCACAAAGACACACACTCATGTGAAATTAGACAAATTCAGCAGTGCTCCTCTTTCTGTGAGATATAATACGTGTGTAAATGTTGCAGAGATCCGAGCCGTCCTGCTGAGCTTGTGAACTAACCAATGCCAAGCAAAGGCTCTGGCCAATGCACATGGTGTCACGGCAAACACATCCCCAGAAACACACACAAATCAAGCGTGTACCTGTCTTATTTCCTATTATTCAGCCACGGTTCGTGCTTAAGAACCTGTTTTTTTGGTTCCAGCTGGGAACTAATTTTTCTGGTTCGCGAAACAGTTTGTGTTGGTGGAAATGCGCTGAACGGTTCCAAATTTAGCTCACAAACTGGAATGTGAAATATAGCTGAACTATCAACAGGCGGAGTACTGGCACCACCTTAAGCTCTCTCTGTGAAATATGGCTGAACAAACAATTCATCCTTGCAAATGTGTGTTTCAACATTAGGAGTCAGTCAGTCAGCAAGCGAAAATACCTTTTCTAGTCCGGCCCGGTAGGCAGTCCGGCAAAAATAAGTGGTGGTAAAGGTTGTTGCTTATAAACGACTGTTAAGGTTGTAAGTTGACATGCTGTGTCCTTGTCAAACTGATGTGAGAATACATTTACAGAGGCTTCATACAGAGGCTGATGTCTGAACTTTTATGAATAAAGATGTTCATATTCTTTTAGACTGAAGACGTGGAGCCTATAATCACTTCCATAAATACTCTAGTCTGTGTAAACCATTCAAAACACTGAGGGAATTGTTGTTATAGCATCAGCTCATGATTTATTACCAACAATTTCTGCAAGCACAGTGATTATTCTGGGAGTTGTGGATGGGAATATTTGGAAGCAAATGCTTTGTTGGCTGCTGTTAAACAGGATAATCCTGCTTTTGATTACAGTGGAAAAATTAAATCATGTTTTTTTTAGCTCTGATTTGAACTGTGCAGAGAAAACAGCAGAGCTAACACATTGTGTTCAGGCGTTTACACGTCTATACATTGTGTAATAACACCCAGGCAGGCTCCTAAGGATTATATAACAGCATTAGCTTTGTAAATATGAATAATTCATGGCTGGAAGGACTTTCCTGTATTTAGACTTTCATTGTATCATCATACGACACGCAGTGGGCTGTGTGCTTCTACATGGGCCTCCCCTGTTGTGTGTGAGAATGAGTGTATGTGTTTGTGTAATTTTGTTATGTATGAGTGGGTGTGGGCATTTTATGCATTGTGTTTTCACATGTGTATGGATGACCATCAGTGCATCTCCTCTACAGTGGAACAGGGAAACCAGCCAAATGGCTGCTGGGAATCTTTAGACAAATGATAGAGATAAATCACGCAAGTCTGACATATGCTTGTACACACACACACACACACACACAGTCCTGCCACTTCCTGAAGGTCTTCAGTTTAAATGGAGGGTTTAGGGGAAATAAAATGAGGGAGTATTTTCATCACAAGCCACTGCTGTTTTTGTGGTGTCTAAGAGCATTGTGTGTGTGTGTGTGTGTGTGTGTGTGTGTGTGTGTGTGTGTGGTTTGGGGTGTGTGGGTTTAAGCCTACATTCACTTTAACTTTCAAGGTTACATCTTCAAAGACATAATATATAGAAATCAACCAATCAAATTTGTGGATTACTTCATTTCATATTCCAAAGTTCACATTATAGGTTTATTGTGTGAATATATATATGTTATACATTTACTTCCACTGAAAGTTTAGAAGATTTAGTTTCTCTTAGAAGTTTAGAGTCTCTCTATTCTCCATCGTGGTGTAAAGTTATTATTAAGTGAGGTACATGTTTTTAACTGGACAGTGATGGTATTGTATGTGGGGGAGGGAGATTTGTTTTTTGTGCTTTTGCATAATTTAGAATCTGGATACAGTCTCTTTCTGTAAAACATAAAGGCAGCACATTTTTTGGTATTGTTTTTATGACAAATCCCAAAATTAGACAATAAAATTAGGTTTAGGATAAGAGCATATGATGTTTCAAACCTATTGAAGCTTGTATGGCTTTGTAGCTTGTTTTTTGTGGTAAAAGAACATTATAGACTCCCCTGCTGTCTTTGATCTTCCATGTCATTAGTGAATCAGACTTTCATTGCAAATGCGCTGTGGTTTCACGTTGTGGTTGCATCCATTAGCACTGAGCCTGTACATATACATCTGGTCCAGCGTGGGCTTATATATAGGAGTGGGATTTGGTCCACAAACCCAGTGTGTGTGTGTATGTGCGTGGGTAGTGTGTGTGTGGGTAGTGTGAGGTGTTCCCCAAAGAGCACAGCTGCGTTGGGGCGTGTACTTACTCACACTGACGAGTAATATTTCAGATACCAGGGTGTGAAACACACACCCGCACAGATTGCTATTTCTTCTTTGCAGTCCATTTCTCTTTCCTTATTTAATGTAAAGAGAAGCATGTGAGAACAGTCTCTCTGACACCATCACTCGGAGTTAATGAAACAGAACCTGAAATGATCTACTGCAGTCAAGGAGCTCTTGTGGTGTTTTGTGTCATACCCCAGCCCAGTCCCACTGGACACTCAACCACAGTGAGGTCATCTCAGCCACTCCTTGAATAGCTTCAGCCTTCCAGCCATCGTGTGCTCATAAATGACCAGATTACATTGCTGTGTGCTGGGAGGGGAGCCATTTTAGTGAATCTTATATGGCTAAATGTGTGTGGACACCTGCTGACCACAAGTCTCTGGACACCTGCTGAACAAACATTTACTGCAGTAACAGCCTCTTGTCTTCTTGGAAGGCGTGAGCCTAGATGATAAAACATTGCTGTGAGGGTCTGATGGCATTCTGTTATAAACTCTAATGGTGTCAGACATTGGATGGTTATTTCTGAATCACAGAGGCCACTCCAACTCATCCATCACTCCAGAGAAGACACTTTGAACCCCAGCGCTGGGCATGGCGACCTTAATATATAACTGCCCAAAAGCATCTCTGGTGCTTTTCCACGGCATGGGATCGGCTCCACACGTGCTTTTTCCTCCACGATATGTAGTCAGTGATGTCACAAAACCCCATCTCTAATGGGAACCGCAGGCTTTAAAAACTACGATAACGCTGGTGGTAAAGTTAAGCACTATTTATTCGTTGTATATTCACATGTTGTTTTTGTTTTTTGGGACTGAACACAGCTCTGAACCCCAGTTCTCACATTTCAGTTTTCCTTGTTGCACGTTCGGCTTTCGCTGGAGATTTTCCTTGGCCACCGTCCCAAGGAGCGTTTTAACTTCTTCAAAACCCCTCAAAGTAGTGTTATGAGCTGCCATTGTGAGTCGAATGAAAACAAATATGAAAGCTACTGTAACTTCAGAGGTTTTACAAACAGTGAGTTTGTGCTGGAGCTCTGCATTTCGTGGTGACTGACAGATCTCTCTGGCCAATCAGAGCTATGCAGGGTTTACATGTCATCATTTAGTACCTACTCAACTCGGTCGGGAGCGTAACCAAACAGAGACTGAAAAAAGTACCTGGTTCCAGGGACCAGGCCCAGATTTGATCAGTGGAAAAGCAAAAGAGCTGAGTCGAGGCGAGTCGTGTAGGGTCCACACAGTGGAAAAGCCCCAATAGTGTCAGGCACAGTGTTAGCGTAGATTGCTTCTGTTTATATAGATAGCTTCAGGTGCTACATTACCAAATACTGTTGAAATTAAATAATGTCTTTCATGACTGACTGAGTGTTACACAAGAGCAGATATTACACCTCCATTACATCATTACTGCACACTTGATCTTTGTCAAGTTTCCTAGTCTCAGCAGTCTCAATTAACTCAAACTATAGTTAAGTACCATTCTCAGATGCCCAGGGCTTGACTTCTGAATCTGTGTGACGTCACACATCAAGAAGGCGACATCTTTCTAGCACAGAGCTCACTATTGTTAAGAAAGAAAGAGAAAGATGGACATTTTCTCTGGAATCGATTCCACAAATGCTCTGCTGCATTCCTCAGATTCCGAGGAGCATTTATGTGGGACGGCAGGGGCGTCATTATGCAACAAGCAGATGTTTTATTGGGAAGGGCGGGAGAGGGTGGAAGAGAGAGAGAGAGAGAGAGCAAAAAAACAGGAGACACAACAATCTCTCCCCTCGTTCGATCGTTCTCTCAGTCTCACATTCTCAACTCTCTCTCTCTATAAGGAAGTCTGGAGAAGGCAATAGTTCTAGAGGGATCTTCTAATGAAGGCTTTGTGGGTTAAAGACTGTATAGGGGACAATGACCTCATTCTCCTGGGATATCAGCCTAGAGAATGTGATTCTCATTTGGGGGAAATTCAGAACGGTTGACTGTGCTCTGCATCCTGTAACTGGGGTCATGGCGAAAGACATTCCTTTATTCCGTTATACAAGCTCCACTGCCTACTCCCTAAACCTGGAGCTCTTCAGTTTTAAATAAAAGTATGTTGTAATAAATAAATAAATAAAAGAAACAAATTAATAAAATGTACCTCCCACACATTTCTTTTGTTTATTTCCAGTAAAAGTCTAAGGCCAGTACTGTTAAGCAAGGATATTTTAATTAGAATATAATTTGCATGTCACACATTTTATTAACCATTTGCTTTCTAGTAAAATTCGATTTTATACAGGAACCAAACATTTTCCATTAGTTCTCAATCGATCCTGTTCAATGTGTGTTGTTGGCAACATGCACCTGTAGGTTTAATAACTCCTATATAATCTGTAGAACACACACTCGCCTGTAAACACCTGCCAATACACTGCCTTGTATCTATACTCAATTTATCAGCTCCACTGACCATACAGGGGCACTTTGTAATTCTACAATTACAGACTGTTGTTTATAGACAGATTATTTGCTCTGCATACTTTGTTAGCCCCCTTTTACCATGTTCTTTGATGGTGAAGACCATCAGAGGGAGAGTCTAACCCCCGATTTGACTGGTGGGTCATATTTGGCACTGACGTGGTGGTGGTGTGTTAGTGTGTGTTACGCTGGTGTGGATCAGACACAGCAGTGCTGCTGGAGTTTTTAAACATTGTGAAATGAGGTTATGAATGTTATTTTCTCCACATCTCTGAAGCCTTAAAAGGAGTGGGAGGATGAATTTATCAAGAGACTTTAGCAAAGCAAATCCACACAAAGAACCATTTAGAAGTTTAAAGCACGGTTCACAAATTTACCACCACAATGTTGCAAACAAAGTAATTGAATTAAACGATTAAAAGTAATTCTTTATCTGTTTATTCTATGAAATTCATAACCTAATTGTTTTGCTCCATAGAGTGGGACATCCACCCCCCCCCCCTAATTCCCTCCTGATTTAGAATTAGTAAAGAATCTCTGATATACTCAGACCACTAGGTGTCAGTATCTGAAAACAAATAAATTAATAAAGTATATTTCTGCTTTAAATAATATACTCTAATACTTTGAAGTGGTTCTCCACACCACTGAACTGGGTTCCACTATTGTTACAGGGGACACAATCTATTTGGTTTGGTGTAAGAGTGAGAGTAAAGCTATGAAAAACTCTCTTTAACTCAGGTGTTTTTCTCCATCCATGTAGATGCGTCTGTGGGTGACTCACCTGAGCGGCCTGGTTGCTTAGCAACCGGCAGCGAGACTTCGCTGAGAGGAAGGACGTAGACATCAGGGCCGTTAGCTGAGGCCGGAGAGGCCAGAGTGGACATGTCCGCTTGATACTCATCTCCCTCAGCATTCTCAAACTCCTACAGCAGCAGGACACAGAGCAAGGGTCATTACCAGAGAGCAGAGATGTCTGAGAGGTCAGACAGGCATTGTATTCTCATGAGGGGGCTGTAGAGGATGAGCTCACAGAATGATGCACTGTTTACAATAGAGAATATATTCTCCTTGCTGCAGAGTCTTGATAAATGTCTTGTTATTGTAGTTTGTTCTAAATGAGGTGCACCTATCGCTGTGCTGTTTGATGGTGAGCCATTTGAACTTTGCCCTTGTGCCCTTTCCCGACTGGTGTAGAAATAAAATGGACTTTCAGACAGATTTTCTGGGCTTTTTGACTAATTAAGAAAAAAAAAAGACAACTAGGACAATGTTATTAATGGAAAGCACATGAGCACCCCCTTGTGGTGCAGTCCCTAAATGTGAATGAGTATGTGAATTTATTTTTACTGCCATTGCATAGAAATAGCAGGAGATTTTGCCTGCACATTTAACCCATCTGTGGCAGTGAACACACACACACACACACACACAGTGAATGAGAGAGTGAATTACAAGCCAGAACCAAAAGGTGGTCACATCAATCAATTATCAATCATAATAAATAAATAAATGAATAAACAAATGATAAAATAAACATAGCTTTAAACTATACCTTATTTCTAAACTATTACAAATCATGAAGTGGATTTTTCATCAATGTTTCATGTCAAAACCTTCTGCGTGGGAGATTTTAAGCAGTAGATTCTTCTGACATCTGGTTCCTATCACCATCACTGTGAACACTGTCCTGACCAGTGTCTCTAGAACAGAGTGATTCACATTAAACCACACGAGACGTTAGAATCGCTGTTTAAAACTCATTGTAAATTTCATTAGAGAGAGAGAGAAATGTTGACAGAATGATGGGATTCTCTTTGTAAAAGGCATTTACAGCTACACTGAGAGCATCAGGTAAATTAATAGGTCATTCTTCACATCCGAGGCTGTGGATTCTGACTGCGGATGCTGTTCCTGGGCCAGTTTCAGCTCTTGTTCGTGTTGATGGCTTTTTTGCAGTAAGTGAAGCACATGCTCACTGGGCTCCAGCGTGGGTGACTGATTCTGCAATTTGAGACCATCCCTGAAAGACTCCACAGCTGCTGTATCTCGGGTCATGGTCAGGCTGCAGGGTACAGCACCATTCGCCAAGTTCTGGAAGTTCTGATTGGAGCCGAGCAGGTGAGGTGTTTGGACAATGGAGTCATGTTTTCTCACATGGGGTGGCACACTTTGGATCACAGTGCAGAGCTTCTTTTATTCGTTCACACTCAGTCCATCACTTTTTCAAACTCCTCTGTCCACAAGGCTTTGACCTGGCATTTAAAGGTTATTATTATTTATTATTATTCGTTTTTTGAGTTCTAAGAAAGAGGAACCTGTTTTTCTGATGATACCCATCCCTGTCAATTGGGTCGATTTGACTGTAGACTCATATGCAGCTGCTTCAGGAGTTCCTGATATAATTGCATACTTCTCTATGGAGAGATATATATACTTGATTGTTAATAATGCACCAGTGGATAACTCAAATAATGCCTGGATAATTTCTGCTATTTCACAGCCCTGAAATGGATTAACTGGAAAATAATATGATGAAGATGTCTACTATTGGTTTAGTGTGATTTCTGACTGGCCTCACTGGCATTCCCATTCCCTGGAGATACAATATTCATAACAGAAACATATTCCAGTGTGGTTCACCCAATACCGTTAAAATCAAGTCTGATATTTTCTCCTTCAGCTTCACGCTGACAGTGCTGCAGTACCGAGGCCAAACAACACAATTCAATCACTGTCCAGTTACTGAGCGATTGCTCTGTAAACCAACTTCAGGAACGTAAATACGTATCCACACACAGCTGTGGAGTGATGAGGATTGAACGTGAACACTGTGATCAAGGTGAACCCAGAGTCATGCTTTAAAGCAAATAAATGTCCCTTCAAACCCCATTAAAGAGCGAGACACACTAATCAGAACAGAAACTGACCCACGGCCCTCAGTCAATTGTTTTATCATGCGCTGTGTGTCCCCCTGTGCTTTCCGTCCAAACACAGACACATGACAATATTTTAAATGTCTTAAAAGGAGAAGTTCACAACCAACATATTCAATGTTTCTTCATAACTCCTCCAGTAAAAAACACAAGTAAAAGAGAGTGGATTGATTTGAAATGCTCCATAATAAAAGACCTTACTGACTCAGACCTGTTGACGGTGGTGGTGATTACATTAAAGGTTTACAGATACACAGTTTGATACGTCTTATACTCGAATAAATATTTTACAGCAGCTTACATTAGTTGTGTGACAGATTTGACTTAAATAGCACCTCTTAAATACGTTCACTGTTTTATTACAAAGTGTCTCTGAAGCACAATGGCCCCCTCTTTTTAAGCCGTCTCCAAATGTGAGAATGAAAAGGTGAATGTGAGAAACAGCACCCCATGAGTGTGTGTGTGTGAGAATATTTAAGTGCGTATGTCACTGAGTGAGTGAGTGAGGGACCAGCCCATTCTATGATGTTCTTTGCATCTAATAAATAAATAAATAAATAAAAGGCACACAAATATAAAATAATTTTCCGGTGGCTGATAAAATGCCTAGAATTTCATATGGTTCTCTACAGTGAACAGTTTCACATCGAATCATTTACTGTGGTCAAATTTCAGTGACTGAATGATACAGAAATGAGTGAAAAAACATTAGTTGAATTTCCCTCAGAGATTAATGCAATTGCTAAAATAATTTAAAACAATGTTCTTCTAGTTCAGGAGAGAGAGAGAGAGAGAGAGAGAGAAAGAAAGAAAATAGGGAAGAGAGGAAAAAAAAACTTGGCAGGGTTTATAATTCGGAAATGCTTCTCCAGATGCTCTCTAAAAGCTGTCCACTGTTCACAGGACTGTGGGGATATGGGGTCAGAAAGATGGAAAACAGTGACCTGAGGCATTCTGCAAACACACACACACACCACTCAGACATATCCTAACCTCAACCATATCTACTACTCACCTAACCCTAGCTCTAAACCTCAACATGATCCTAAAACATGTCTATAATGAACATTATACTGTGTGCCTCTGTAAACATATTTGGGTCCCCACAATGTGAGAGACATCTGGTATGAACATAAACACACACACACACACACACACACACACACACACACACACACACACACACAGAGAGAGAGTAGGACAAAATTTCTCACAATCTGTCTAAACACATTTGGTCCTTATAATGTGACATATGCCTGATACATACATAAACACATACACGCACGCACGCACGCACGCACACACACACACACACACACACACACGCACACACACACACACACACACACAGAGAGAGAGAGAGAGAGATTCCCCTCAGGGACCCCACGGTCCTGGTCTTCACACGCCCCCACACTGTCTCCCATAATTCCCAGCTCATCGTCTCTCCCCAGCAGGGAAAGAGCTCTGGAGACCTCTGAGATGACACTGTGCAGCAGAATAAAACACACTGTGCCAGAGCTACAGTTACACACACCACACACACACACAACACACACCACACACACAGAGCAGCTCTCAGAGCGTCTAAAGGGCCACTGCTACATTCCATTACAACACACTGTCAAACACTGAATGCACAACCACTACCCCACACAACAGCTTTACTGGGATCTCTCTATTAGCTTAAAGAGTCCCAGAGGCATGCATGCATATCTGTCTGTCTTTCTGTCTGTCTCTGTCTGTCTGTCTATCCACTCACTCGCTCACTCACTTACAATAATCATGCTGATTTAATCTCATCTTTGCCACACCATCTGATCTAAAGCTCTCTATTCTTCATTAACACAACCCCCCGATGATGAATAAACCCATAGAAATGATTCAAATAAATAAATGAAACACATGACGACTCACAACAGTTGCATATTCTTTTCTACAATAGATTTGAAAAAAGCTTCTGAGAAACAAGGTTAAATTTCATTGAACAATAAAATGAATAATACCCACTTACTTTACGTCACATTAAAATGAAGATGTTCCCAGGTATTAGACCTAATAGTGATGTGGGTGTGCTTTTCTGCAGTTGTATGTACAATTAATTATGAAATCAAAGGCTACTCTTCTGTGAAGAAGCCCATACACTGCCCCTAAGGCCGTGACATTACTGCGTTCATCATGTCACACTCTTCTCTGAATAAAGGCCCACTTTCTGCAGGTTCCCTTTTTAAATGAAATGACTCCCAGCATTTATCTCAGACACGTTTGAGGTGTACATCCAGCAAAAAGAAATGACTCTTAAAAAAATGAATACATTAAAAAAAATAAAAATTAAAAAAGCACCCGCGGGTCTGTGTTCATAAAAACTCATGATGTAATACATCACCTGGAAAGGAGACTGATGTGTGTATTACAGTGTGAATTATCAGAGATACAGTGAAGTATCTCCTGCAAATGAGGATCTACATAGATATGCACCAGTGACACTCCCAGTGCAGACTTTTTCCACCAAATCACATTAAATGATGATCGCAGATTTCCTCTCAACAATGCCTTCAATGTGCTGTGCATATTTCAACAAAGATGGAAAGACATATGGTTCACAGAGCGAGACAGGGAGAGAGAGAGAGAGAGAGAGAGAGAGAGAGTGTGTGTGTGTGTGTGTGTGTATGTATGCATCAGGCATATATCAAGTTATAAGGACCAAATGTGTTTAGACACTTACATTGTGAGAAATTTTGTCCTTCTGTGTGTGTGTGTGTGTGTTTATGTTCATACAATGTATCACTCTCATTGTGGGGACTGAAATATATTTACAGAGTCACACAGAAAGACGAGTGAAATAATTAACTTTATATTTAATATAACCCCAGTATTGATGCAGAGATAAATCCATTCTTTTCCGAAAATGTGCACAGTTTCTCTTTTTTTTGTGGAGAGACAAAGAAACAAAAACAAAAAACAAAAAAATGACAAAAATTATTAACAAATCATGATGTAAAATAATCAGGAAATCATCAGCGCATCAAGAATAAAGTTATAATAAACTTAAATAAATGTAACTCATAATAGTCAATGACTACTGAAAAGAACTTAAAATCCCTTCTGGAATTTAAACTCCAAAATATCAGCAATTATTAAATATTATTTCGTAATTACAAACTTGTACAACGTGTAAATCATGTGCCTCTGACCTAACAACACTTACATTAGCTTTAAATACGATTCTTAGGAAACTAATCCCCTGCAGCACGAAATTAGAAATAAAGCACTGTTCACTTTGATTATTTTTAGAAACACTTCCCTGTGTCATGACTTATCTCTAAACAGAACTGAGAATTATTTTTTCATTTGTTCATTGGTTCTGGAATCTTGGGACACAGTTACATGCCCTGGACTGGGCGCCCAATGGAAAACAAACAAATCTAATTAAATCTAATGTTTTTCTGAGGCATCGTCTCTGCTTTCTTTTCTTTTTTTTTTTTTATAAATTTCTCAGTTTTGAGAATTGGAATTAGATGAGGTTTCATTAAGCTCCATTCATTAATAAGAACAGCGAGTCTTTCTCCTGTGACGCTATCATCAAGAGGTCTGTCCTGATAGTGGAAATATCACTGTTTACTCTTTTTAAATAATTTACGATTTTTAAATAATGATGCTGAATATTGTCTATTGTCCCTCGTCGCTGACCAAAATGAGAAGGACACAGGAGACGATCTTGGCATTGCACTTCACTTTTATGAAGCGTGGACCAGTAAAACAGCTCCAGATCTCTGTACATTGACTTACTGCACACGATTCTTGCTTTCACAAAGAAAGGTTTGTCAGTTTATCGGTTATAACTTGATCAAACTGGTATTTCTAGAATAAAGAGAGTTGAATCATCTCCGTTAAATAGACACAATGACCTCAGAATAAAAAACAAATCAGTGGTCAGTTCAGTTCTTACCTCATCCCACGTCCAAAGCCCTGCTCAGACTGAACGACCTGCGTTTAGCCTCTTGCTCTTGATTTTCTTGGAACATGAAGAGCATCTCCACATCTACCCACTGGCACATTTGAGGTAACCGTGTGCCCTCAAACACTGTGCCCTCTGCCTCATAAGCCCTGACCACAGCTGGCTGAGAGGTAACAGGTTGGTGGAGGTGGTAGACCCTCCACTTTAAACCACATACCGCAGAGAACCGCATACTGAGCCCTTACACCAACACTCCGCACTGAGAGATCAGAACCATCCCTCTGACTTATACAGGGAACAGAGGGAAGAGGCACGGGGAGGAGAAGGAATAAAAGGGCGGGAAGGAAAATGAAAGAGCACGACAGACAGGCAGACAGAAAGACTGAGAGACGGATGGATTGATGAATGAATGGATAGACGGATGGGCAGATGAAGGGAGGGGTAGTTTCCTGTGTGGTTCCAGAGAGAAAAAAGACAGCAGCAGCTGAGAACTCCAGAGACCCCCACACCACCCTTTACACAACTCCCACTGCTGAAAACATTAAGGGAGGGAGAGAGAGAGAGAGGGAGAGAGGAATGGGGAAAGGCTTTTCACATTCTGTGCTTATGACATCACTCTTTTTCTTCCTTTCTCACAGTTCCTTTTTCTTCACATGTGCACAGCAGCAGACCCCCCCCACACACACACACACACACGAGCAATTTTTTAAAAGTTACATAGAACCACTGAATAAATCCACATATGTCACATTTTTTTAATGTTTTTTTTTTTCCATAAAATGGTTCAAACCCGGGAGCTGCAGTAAAATTGGAATGAAATGTTACTGAGCAACAGAACCCTGAGCGCTAACTACTGGTTGGCCACTGCTCCAGGTGTGTGTGTGTGTGTGTTCACTGCCACAAATGGGTTAAACGCAGAGACTCTCAAGGGGATCATTAGCGTCACTAATTCATCTTTTTCTTCTTCTTCATTATCTTTTTCCTTCTTTTAATTTTCTTTCTTCTTCTCCTCCTCCCTTTTTGCTCTTTCTCCTTCCTTTTTCCTATTTTTATCCTTCTATTTTTTCTTCTTTACCATCTCTATATTCTGCTTCTTCAGCTTTTCCTTGTTATTATATATTTCTTATTATTTTTCTCCTTCTACTGTTTTTTTGTTATTTTCTTCTCCATCATCCTCTTCTCTTTAAAACCCTTTAGTGCTGTTTTTCTCTGGGTTTCTTACTAAGCTCGATTTTTCTTTTCACCTTCAGAATATCTCAGAAAACCGTGGAGAGCTGTGTGTGTTATTTAAAGGCAAAATGAAAACTAACATGCAATTCATTGCAAAATTTAATTTAATTACATAATTATAGGGGTTTAACACAGCAGCTCCCAAAACTCTTCTTCTAAGGGTTATGTGTTGGGGGGAGGGGGGGGGGGGGGGGGCATGTCCCTCTGTCTCAGACTTAATGAAAACCCATAATTATGTAACTAACTAACTAACTAACTAACTAAATAAATAAATAAATAAAAAGAATTAAAAAGAAAACACACACACAAAAAATGCTGGCTCAACTTCAGTCAATACAATTACAGCAGCTATAAATAATCAGCCATTCATTCACATAAACCACCACTGAAAGACCTCCAAGTTGCTGAAAACATGACTCAGTGTTTACAAGAGCATTCAAAAGCCACAGGAAAACGGGATGCAACTCGGAATTACAGCCCAACGAGTTTAATAACCTGATACTGGATATGAGGTGTAGATACAACGACTGCAGAGAGAGAGAGAGAGAGGGAGGGAGAGAGAGAGAGAGAGAGAGGGGAATGGAGTGTTTTTCAGCAGTGGATGTCTGAGCTGTGAGCTAGAGCTCCACTGAGACACTGACAGTTTACTAAAGGCCAAGGTTGGTGAGCAATAATAGAACTGTTTTTCTCACCCTTTCTCGCTCTTTTATCCATCTATCGATCTACCTCTCACTCAGTAGCACATTTCTATATGTTTATCTATGTGTCTATCCATATATCTATTGATATGTGCATGGTTAAAATTCTCTCCCTCTCTCTCCCTGGTGTCTTGACCTATTTTAGTCTTCTGTGGAGAAATGCAGGTAGAGCACAATAAACCTCTACTGTGTCCATCAGAAAACTGCTGCACTGCATTCACCACGCCACATCCATCAGCCCACAGCACAGTCTCGGTTAGTGGTTTATTACATTCTGCTTGTAGCTTCACATCTTTTCAGTAGTGGTCTGTAGAGGTCAGTAGTGGTCAGTAAAGATCAGTAGTGGTCGTAGTGGTCAGTAGTGGTCAGTAGAGATCAGTAGTGGTCAGCAGTGGTCAGTAGTGGTCAGTAGTGGGTCAGTAGAGATCAGTAGTGGTCAGTAGAGGTCAGTAGTGGTCAGTAGAGATCAGTAGTGGTTGTAGTGGTCAGTAGAGGTCAGCAGTGGGTCAGTAGAGATCAGTAGTGGTTGTAGTGGGTCAGTAGAGATCAGTAGTGGTTGTAGTGGTCAGTAGAGGTCAGTAGAGGTCAGCAGTGGTCAGCAGTGGTCAGTAGTGGTCCGTAGTGGTTGTAGTGGTCAGTAGAGATCAGTAGTGGTTGTAGTGGTCAGTAGAATTCAGTAGAGATCAGTAGTGGTGAGTAGAGGTCGTAGTGGTCAGTAGAGATCAGTAGTTCTCAGCAGTTGTCAGTAGAGGTCAGTAGTGGTCAGTAGAGATCAGTAGTGGTCAGTAGAAGTCATTAGAGATCAGTAGAGGTCAGTAGTGGTCAGTAGAGATCAGTAGAGGTCAGAAGAGATCAGTAGTGGGTCAGTAGAGATCAGTAGAGGTCAGCAGTGGTCAGTTGAGGTCAGTAGTGGTCGTAGTGGTCAGTAGTGGGTCAGTAGAGATCAGTAGTGGTCAGTAGAGGGTCAGTAGAGATTAGTAGTGGTCAGTAGCGGGTCAGCAGTGGTCAGTAGAGATCAGTAGTGGGTCAGTAGAGATCAGTAGTGGTCGTAGTGGTCAGTAGAGGGTCAGTAGAGATCAGTAGTGGTCAGCAGTGGTCAGTAGAGGTCAGTAGTGGACAGTAGAGATCAGTAGTGGTCAGCAGTGGTCAGTAGAGGTCAGTAGTGGTCAGTAGTGGTCGTAGTGGTCAGTAGTGGGTCAGTAGAGATCAGTAGTGGTCAGTAGTGGTCAGTAGCGGGTCAGTAGTGGGTCAGTAGAGATCAGTAGTGGTCGTAGTGGTCAGTAGTGGGTCAGTAGAGATCAGTAGTGGTCAGCAGTGGTCAGTAGAGATCAGTAGCGGGTCAGTAGAGGTCAGTAGTGGTCAGTAGAGGTCAGTAGTGGTCAGTAGAAGTCAGTAGTGGTCGTAGTGGGTCAGTAGAGATCAGTAGTGGTCAGTAGTGGGTCAGTAGTGGTCAGTAGAGATCAGTAGCGGGTCAGTAGAGGTCAGTAGTGCGTCAGTAGAGGTCAGTAGTGGTCAGTAGAGGTCAGTAGTGGGTCAGATACTATGACAAGCATCTGATAAACATGGCATGGTCTTTTACAATCTTCAAAGTTCATGTTATTAGCCACTGTGTTTAACCCTTTAAAGCCTGACACATTAAATAATAATACAATAAAACAGATTTCTTTTAATCACATGTTATGTGGCCCTTTAACTAAAAATACTAATGTAGTTGATTTTTCAGTTTTGGATCATATACATTTTAAATGCATCATATTTAGGCATTTACCAATAATTTTTTTTCTTTAATTGGTCTTTCATTTAGTTTACTCTATCAGTTAAAACTATTCTTTAGGCTTATTTTTCTTAATTTTAATTGATTTCAATTAAACATTGAATTTCAAATGATTTTCTCTGTTCTTCAGAACTTTTCAGGAAAACGTAACATTGGGTCGATGAGACACACTGCTCCAGAGGTCCTTGACCTGTGAGTACTCTGTTAATCTCTCTGACCTTTTTACATTTCATATACTGGGTGTATTAAAACACCAAAACCACAAAGACTCTTTTGTGTTGATCTGCACAGCGTGTTTCCACTTTTAGAGAAACTACAGTCTGAACCTTGGCTCAAGGTCTGAGGTCATTCACCAGACCTCCCACAGTCCTCTGCATCATCATCATCATCTTCCTCCGAATCTGTCTCACAAAGTCCATGTCGACACCTTTACACACAAAGGCTTCTGGAAACTTAAAATACATTTTTGTTTCATAAAAACACTTTGTAAAACCGTTTAAATGTGTTTGGTTGCTGTAAAGACTGGACTGAATTATAATAATATTTATTATAATTATATAATTAAAGAGCATTTGACAGGTACAGTACACTACAGCTATGAAATAAAAATGC
Organism: Hoplias malabaricus; assembly: GCF_029633855.1. Lineage (NCBI taxonomy): Eukaryota > Metazoa > Chordata > Actinopteri > Characiformes > Erythrinidae > Hoplias > Hoplias malabaricus. The sequence goes on from NC_089802.1 coordinate 281,319, forward strand.
TTAGATTTACTACAAGTAACATCAATAAATCACACCTGGAATTTCTTGAGCAAAACGTAGCCTTGAGATTTCCTCCTGTGTTTTCATGAAGATAGCAACAATTTTGTAATGGTTTGGTAAATGCATGGAAATGCTTCCACTTCATTCACAGTTCAGTAGAGAACTCAGAACACTGGCCCAAAAAGATGGAAGTTTGTTTCTGTATCTTTTCATTAGATGATGAAAGAGCCACCTCCAAAGAGGTTAATACAACCCATATATATATATATATATATAAATATATACTGAGGGCTGCCGGAACCACGGGGGCAAATGGACATTTGACACACTACTTTTTGGTTCAATTTAAGTGGGTCATAAGGTGGTGAAAAAAACCCTTGAACCATTGAAGGCACGTTTCTGAAACTGCTCGGCTGCACTAATCATTATTATCATGTACTTACTATAATGTCCAGCACCACTGTGTTTCCCTTGCCTAGGGATCAGCTCTGAGTGTTGTTCCCCATTTTGTATTTCTCTTTTTTTAAGATACCAGCTCCCAGTGTTCGAGGCTATTTTGGACACTAAGCTGTTTGTACCGGTTGGATGCATTCTCTGAGCCGATGATAATGTAGTTTTATAAGTGGTTCTTGATAAGAGCGTCTGCTAAGTGCCATGAACGCAGACGTAAATGCATACATTAATCCTGTGTTTTATGTCAAATCTAAAAGTAGAACCGTTTCTGTTGTTAAACGTGGAGGACGCTGATCTGACCTTAAATCCGATCTCGCCCCTCTTGCAGCACAGGCAGGCCAGCATGAGGAAGATGAAGGTGAAGAGGCCAGAGAAAGAGACAGCCACCACGGCAAGAGAAGACGACCAGGAGAGTTCGCTCAGAGGAGCGCCATCTGTAGGAAAACAATAGTAACACACATTACAACCCAAATACAAACTGCAACGTGAATACTCAATTTCACCCACTGTGTTTGGACTGTGGGAGTTTGTAAGGGTCCATTGGCCTGTGCACCCTGCAGCTCCACTGTCTACTGTAGTATTCAACTGGAAGAATATCTATGGTCAAATATTCATGTTAAACTGATTTCACACATCTACATTAAATCTTAAATACAGCATTTTATTCTGCCAATGTTGTGTAGTTTCTATTTATTCGCTGATTTAAAGTTTTGGAACAAAACAAAAAACTACATACAACGTCCCTAACTGCCAGAACTTTGCAGCCAACGTGTTGATCACGTGTCACATTTTGACCGCAGGACCATCGTAGATCAGATATTTTCTGGTGGCGCTGCAGCTTCTGTCACTGAAAAGACTAACACTGGGATAACTGCATGAATATGTATTATCTCATTAAGAAGCCTGTTTTGATTGGCTTGACTATAGGACAGACTTGATATGCCCCAGCAGCAAGAGACTGTTGTGTTAATCACCGCCGTGGTTGATTTTATGAATAGACTTTAATTAGACGCCTATTTTGCATAGCAGAGCGTTTTTCAGTTTTATGAATCTGGCTCTGCATTTTTTTTAATATTAATCTCTCTCTCACACACACACACACACACACACACACATGTATGAGTCAGTTTGGTGTGAATAATAAACCTTGCTATGGAAGATTTAAACATAAATATATGTATTTAAGAATGAATGAATGATAATTAGAGGAGTGTGGTGTGTTCTCTCTGTGTCTGCATGGGTTTCCTCCAGGTGACTGTCTGTGAGAAGTGTGGTGTGTTCTCTCTGTGTCTGCGTGGGTTTCCTCCAGGTGACTGTCTGTGAGAAGTGTGGTGTGTCCTCCCTGTGTCTGCGTGGGTTTCCTCCGGGTGACTGTCTGTGAGGAGTGCAGTGTGTTCTCTCTGTGTCTGCGTAGGTTTCCTCCGGGTGACTGTCTGTGAGGAGTGTGGTGTGTTCTTCCTGTGTCTGCGTGGGTTTCCTCCGGGTGACTGTCTGTGAGGAGTGTGGTGTGTTCTCTCTGTGTCTGCGTGGGTTTCCTCCGGGTGACTGTCTGTGAGGAGTGTCTTACTGTCGATGGTTCAGTGTTAAAAACTATTAATGTACTGCATTTCAGTGCTCAACTCCAACAGCATACTGAATTATCCAACTATACTAACTGTCTCATTTCCGCTTTCCATATTCATACAGTGCAAGAGCAGTATGAAGTAATTAAAAGTGATAAGCTGGAGCAGATGGGCTACATTATTAAACCTCAGGAAGGGTTGCTCATTGTGGTGCGGGAAGAACATTCCACTGAAAGCTCTAAATATAGACTGAAGCAGCTAAGTGCCTCTCAACAAGTGAACCTTGTCTGCTTTAATCCAATCTCAAACAAGAACTCTGTGTGGAGTGCAACATATATGATTCAGCGTCTTGTTTACACCGCAGCCTTTCAGTAAACTGTCATATACCTGTCACTGGAGTCAGAACAAACCTTGCATTTTTCCAAAAAGGACAGAAGGCAAAGCTTCCCTACATTTCAGTGTAATTCAGTTTAACAGGATTTCATCTGAAGTCACGCCAGATCCTTTCTATCGGTCCGTTCATTGTTTGCTTCTGTACCTGCGGTCCTGCCAGAACGTTATGAGTTGAACCGAACAGTTTTATTCCAATGGCTATGGAAACTAACTCTCTGTACCACATCTACCTCACATCTACCATCACTCCTTACATTCATGCCATCTGTTTAATTCTGAAAGCTGTGCTATTGTAAAAACACTCCTTTGAGATCCAGTTTATCCAGTTTAGTTTTGATGCTCCATTTCCAACTGACCAATCCTGATCCTCATTTTCCAACCTACAATTTCCACAGTAGCACATCTACACCACTGCTTTTCCCAAGCCACCAAATCTAACCAAACATTTCTAATTCACCACACGATATCTAACCCACTATTTCCATTCCATCATTCAACAAAATTTACAGCGTTCACCGAAATGTGTCTTCAGCATTTAACCCAGCGGTGGCTGTAAACACACCCTGAGCACTAAGCCCTCTGCTCTAACCATTAGGCCATGGCTGCCCATATAATCTATGAACACAACATCATTAAAGGAGAATACATGAACAAATGCATGAACATAATTAAAAACACAACAACAGAGCTACAAATGCAACAGCAGACACACTATACAAAAGTTTCCGATGAATCTGCTGTGTTCTCGCAGTTGTGTTCCTCTTCTTGCATTTGTAGTTATGTTCTCAGCTTGTCTTTGCTTTTGTAAACGTTGCTGTGATATGACTCAGCGGGCCACCATAGTAACCCAGAGCATCTAACCTGATTCACTATTTCATTCACACCGCAGGGCACCCGGCACTGATGACGCAGTGTACCTGTCCAACTGCATCTGACCATATCTGATTCACTATTTTAGATACCCTCTGACTCATCATCTGAGGTCCACCTTCACTGACTCATCGTTTCAGGCCCAATGTTACAACCCTGTACTTGACCTGCAGCTCAGCTCGGAGCTACAGAACTGAGGCACTGAGACTATTTTTTTTTTTGGACACCCATGAACCAGCCAAGTTCAGCACAGGTTTGGAGTTGTCACTGTGGTCTGGTCCAGCTTAGATCTGCCACAGTCTCCCAGCTTTGAGTATTTTTCCCTGGTATATTTTTACTCCAAATTCACAGCGACAGTAGTTGCCTTGGAAACAGATGGGACGGGCAGGCGGGCACGTAAAACTGCTGCAAGCTGCAAAATCTCCCTTTTCTTCGTGTTCTCTCTCCATCCAACCATTCATTTCTCTTTTTCTTTCACTCACTCACTCACTCACTCACTCACTCACTCACTCACTCACTCACTCACTCACTCACTCACTCACTCACTCACTCTTTTGCTTTTCACTGACAGCTGCTTCTTGTCTTTCATTTATCCATCCATCTGTAAAGAAAACTGTAATGATTCATTCCCATGATGGACAAAGAGGGCATGACCTTGACAAATTGGCAGTGTGTGTGTATGTCTACATGTGCATGATGGTAAGTGTTCATCTATATTTCATCTCTGCTGCTTCCAGAAGGCATCCAGAGCATGCACTGCTGCTGCAGTCTGTCTCTCTGCAGCTCTCACTGCCTCCATTTTCACATCTGCTGCACAGCTCTGCTCGACTCAGCTCTGTTTAGTGTCATAAGAGCGGTGATGAAGAGCACTTCAAAGTCCTCTTCCCCACTTAGTACCTCAGGGATTTGGTTCTACACACCTGCAAGACAGATTAGGTCTTTGATTCTATTGAGATATATATATATATTATTTGACATATTTCATTACAGTTGACTGCAAACAACATTATTACATTTTTTTTATAACAATAGTAAGGAATTTAATTTGAGGTACAGGATTAACACTATAAAGAAATTTGGAAACTCTGCTGCCAGTAAGTCACTTAGGGGGGAAAAAGGCTTAGAATATATTAGTTGCAATTAAAGGACCTGGAATGCATTTTGTTAAACTCATCCATCCATTATCTTCAAATATTATGTCACAGCTTTATTTTCTGTGGGGGGCAGCCATGACCTAAAGGTTAAAGAAGAGGGCTCAAGACGTAAGGGTCACTGGGTGAGTGTTGTAAAATCATATGGATCCACACACTGTCTCATGTGGGTGGAGCAGGGAAGACACACACACACACACAGTTGTGTGATCGATGTTATTGAGTTTTCTTAATGAAACACTTGAGAGACCCACGCCTTAATGAGGTCAGAGCGCTTGAGCACTGAAGAAGGGAAGAACAAGCGTGACCAGGAGAAAGAACATGTTCAGATGGTGAATGAATAACAATGAGGGAAAATAAAGAAATAAAAAGTACATGGACAATAACAGAGATATGGGGAAATAGGGCCTGAAGCATTCTCAGAAAACCAACAGCATTCAAAATGCATTTCATTTCACAGAAATTAGAGCCCTGTCTTCTTCAAACAGATGTGGAAAATATAAAATATTTTGTCCTTAGCCGAACACAGATGTAGGATACAGTCTGTGTGTATTTCCTTATAGCTTTGTGCCTAGTTATGTGTAACACATTTCCATATTTCCATCTGTATCTGTGGCCATGATCAGGCTTCATAAGCGGATGTACACTAGGGGGCAGCATCCAAACCAGCATGTATGTGAACTAGGAATAAAGAAGGTCTTGCACTCCATTGTAGAGAAAGTATGGATGAAAAATACAGGGGGGGAGGGATGAATACTAATTCTTGTGCTATTTTGAGGATGGGTCGTGTATAAGTGTTAAACTCTGTACACCTCTGAGCTCTGATCCTCAAGCTGCTCCATGTGTTTTCGTGCTCGTTTGCGTTGAGTATTGTTTAGATCTCATAAACATGTCTACAGTGGAGCCAATCAGGTTTTGAAGATACAGAGTGAGTAGGTGCTAAGCTTATTTATGGTGAGCAAGAAAACAGTGTGTTACAAAAACAACAAAAGAAAACAAAAAAGAACAAGAACAAGTTAAACAGCTCACAAACCTCTTATACACTCAGCAAAACTTTAACTTATAGACCTGGACACTCTGGAGCAACTGCTCACAAGACTATGGCCACCATACTTGGTGCCAAGCATCATCAAGTGGTGTCGCTCCAACGAAGGTTGTGTGACAAAGCTCCCCCACATCACTAAAGTTTACACGGTGTATCCATCTAATGTAAACCTTCCCTAAGCGTAGAGAAAATCATAGTTTGTCACTGCCTTTTAATAGTTTTGATTTGTGAAATGCTGGATTTGCCAGTGTCTACGTAATTTTGGTGTAGTGTACACCTCATTGCTCTTATCTCAGGATTGTGCAGTCTCTGACTGTTGTGGTACTACAAACGGTGAAACGGAGGCTGAGGCTCAGAAGAGAGAGACAGAATGGGAACAAACATGCAGCATTTCAGAAAACAGAAATGGCAACCTCTCTCTCTCTCTCTCTTTTACAGCATGACTGGAGGGTGGCAGCCATTTTTAGCCAGCACAGAGAGCTCTTTTGGCTGAATGATAGAGGGATGAGTAGATGAGTGGAGTGTGTGTGAGGGGACTCCATATCTACATGAAGACGCTCCCAAAGCAAGAAAAAGCCCCTCTGTGCATTTGACTAAGAACCGAATAACAGTCCAATGGACAAGTCCAGCGTATGATGGAGCTACAATCACAGAGCTTTACTGTTGCCATGGAAATGACAGTCTGATGATTGACAGGTGATTAGAGCATGGCAACCAGGTGCTGACAGGAGTCACATCTGTCTACTATGATTAAAGTATCACCTGCGGCGCAGGCTATATACAGTGTGTACTGTTTCTGCAGTTATTACTCACTCAAAGCCAAAGGTTTGGAGACTCCATCTTGTTTAAGATTATGTCTGAAAACAAAGGTATTAATATGAGGTTTGTCCCCTACTTTTCTACAGTAACTTCTGCACTAGATGTTGAAACATTGCTGTGAGGATCAGATCTCATCAGCTCTGGATTATAAACACCACTCAAACTCCTCCAGAGATAATGGATTGTGCTCCATCCACTCCAGAGAACTGCGGAGTTCCACTGCGTTAAAGCCCAGTACTGGGATCTTCTTGAACCTTTAGCTCACTGTTGAACTTAGCCTCATGTGCAGCTGCTCTAGAGCATTCCAGTCTTTTCTCAGTGCTATTCTGGAGGTTATACAAGTTGTATGTGTGCACCAATTAGTAAGAGGTAAAGCAGTCATTTTTTTTTACACACTGCAAAGCGTACACTGTAAAAACTGTCTGAATTTTACGGTGGAAAACTGTAAAACAATGACAGTAAATGACTGTAAACTATAAAAAGGTTGAAACCAGCTTCTGTAATGGTGAAATACTGTAAATATTTTTATCAGCCAAAATACAATAAACGCACAAACCCTTCGGGGCGGTACAAGTGTCCAAGTACTTGGAGGAGCTGAGACACATTAGGGAGCTCCCAGCATGCCTTGCTTCTCCATATTTTCTGTGATTTTCAGAGTTTCTTTGTTTTCTTTCTGTCTTTGAGACTTTTTGATTGTGGGTTGCATTGGGGGCTATTATTTTGTGTGTGTGTGTGTGTGTGTTTCTGTGCATAGTGTGACGAGATGTGTGTTGATCAGGAAAGTTCTCCATCAACCTGTGTGCCGAGTGCTGGAGGGTGGCACCCAGATTCCGCACATTTCTTTGTTTCTTTCGGCAATGTCTCCTTTTAAGGGCTGAATATTGGACGGATGCGGTTTGGCTGTATCTAATTACGGCTATATCTCAGTCTCCATTCTCTCATATCAAACGTTCATTTTAAGGCAAAACAATGTTTCTTTGTTGTTTTTATGTAAATACTATGACTTTTTTACAGAGTGTATCTGTCTTTCAACAGAAAAGTACTGTAAACAAAACAGTCCTTAAATGTAAAATCTATGATTTCCAAAAACGTGACCGTGTTTTTTAGAGTGAAATTCTGCCAGTTTTTTACCGTAAATTTTACAGATTTTTTTTTTTTTAAACTCTGTTCTATACTAGGAATAGAGGAAGGAGAGAAGACAGCAAGAGGTAGAGAGACACTTGAGAGAGAGAGAGAGAGAGAGAGAGAGAGTATGTGATTGGAGACAATGGAATTAAAACATAATTAAAGTCAGACTGAAATCAAAGCAGACAAACGCAACAGAATGTGGAAAACAGAAGGCGGAGAAGAAGAGCGGATGGAGGGAGAGAGAGGGAGAAAGAGTTGGACTTTGGCCAGTAGCAGACTGTGCAGGGACATAAAGGGCTCCACACATACGGCCAGGGAGATAAACTCACTCACATTCTCTCTCTCTCTCTCTCTCTCTCTCTCTCTCATTCTCCAGAGGAAGTGTTGTATCCTCAAACACCCCCCACACACACACCCCCCACACACACACACAATCTGGCCAGACGTCTTCATCTGGGCCTGTGCTGTTTTGTTCCCCTCCAAATATTTACCCTGTTAATGCACACAGAATTTTTTTTTTCGGGATTAACAAATAAAGCACACCCTCCCGGTCTCTGCTCACTGTCCCCCTGCAGCATGTGGCTTACACAAGTCTCACACTGCTGATTAATATTAAAACCAGCGTTTAGCTCCCTGAATATTTATAACACTTCCCGAGTCTCAGCTGCAACCATCAAACACTTCAGCGTCTCCAGGTACTTCTCCGCCTCTCACACTCCATCGGATTCAACTAATTGGTCCTTGTTTTCCAGCAAAAAGTGAAACAAAACAATGCTAATGAAAATAATGCACTGTAACGAGTGTTGTTTCCAGTTCGCCTGCATTGTTTGTTGAACTTTTCCTTTGTCATTTTAAAGGAAAGTTTCAGTAATACAAGCCATAATTACACTATAACCCCAGCCCATAAACCCAAATGATCAGCCATTATTGTCATTTATCTTTGTTTTTTTTTTTTTAAAAGAAACTTTACGGAAATTTTAAATTTAAACAAATCAAACCTCCCCCTCACAGAGCAAGTGTCTGTGGCCCCTGAAGTAGAGGGAGATATTGACCGAATTGCAGTGGTTACATCTAACACCTTTTTCTAAATCATCCTCTTCATTTTTGCTGAGTTTGAAGCGTGAGTCTTTTTTTCCTGAAACAATATTAGACCCTCACTTCATCCTGGATGTGTCAAAGAAGGAACAAATTAAATATTGATTATTTCAGTAACTTCCATACTATAAGAGAAGAGTATATCATTGTCATCAAGCAAAAGATAGAACTGAACCATAACCTTGACTCAAATTGTGTCATTAATAGGGCTGAATATATTAAATTAGGAGACTGGCAGTGCTAAATTGTCCACAGCTGTGAACGTGTGGTGCCCCGTCCAGGGTGGGCTTTTAAACCAAAGTGATCTATTTATAAATGTGTCGTATTCTATAAATTCAGGCATGTCGTATTCAGGCATGAAACGATGTATTGTCCACAAAGTGGTGGCTAGGATGTAGGCGTAGAACAGAATCTATGAAACATAAAGGCCACTATGTGTCAGTAGAACTGCTGTTTCATAAATTGAAGAAATAATTTTATTGGAATGAGGAGCTAATGTAGCCAACATGAAACGGAAGCTAGAGGTGATAACAGTAACGGCAGCTTGACAAGAGTTGGTGGCTGGCTTCACATGGAAGTATGTTCTCACCCTCGCTCTCCCGGGTTGGTGGCATTATGTGTGACTGACAGGAGCACTAGCTAATGTGGTGGGATCAGTGATGAATGAGGAGAGAGAACAATTAATAAAACAACAATTAATAAAAATTACTGGGTAAATTAATTTAAAAAAGAATGGAAGTATGTGGTCATCAGTTACATTTGGAGTTCATAACTTAGGCATGTAATTTGCACAATGCTAATTGGTGTGTAGTCTCCTATGACTTGTTAGCTGCATTAGCTTCGAAGGTCAAATGCTACAAATGTATTATATTTGTTTCCAAACAGTATGTATATATGTATACACTACATTTAAAGAGAAGAGCCCATGAGTGAAACCAAGTATTATTTGGTGTCAAATGTTGCTAATGTACCTGTGGCCATATTGGATTCTTTGGGAACACCGTGGATTGTGAGCTATTTTCTGTTTTCTAACACCATGCAGAATGCCACTTGGAGCTGATATCAAACTGTAACATTTTATATTCTACACAGACTCAAACTGGGCTGTTATTTTCCGACTACTTTTAGAATCAGGGACACCATGCTTCATGGGTGTATTTCTGTGCCAGGGAGGTTGGCAGATGATCTTTAGACACATGCTGTGGGAAACACCTAGACACACATTTGGATTCTGAATAAGTAATAGTTTGTATTAAGCATATCGTTTTAAAAAAATATATTTATTTATTTATTTATTTTTGTGATTAATATGGATCACAACGTGCGTCTTCCAATCCCTGTCATTCAACACAACACAAATTAATGCTGGCATGTGTTTGCTAACACCTTAATTTGGCAGGTAGTGTAAGTTTAAGTGTGTTGAGCTGTGTCATTGCATTATAATCTGGTATGATGCCTAAACTTAGTAATATGCACAAATGCATTGGTGTCTCGTGTTTTTGTGCACACACAGCTCATAAATTACTTGTATTATTAGGGGATATGGTTAGAGTTAGAGTTAGGATAGGGTTAGGTGTGGGATTAGGATTTGGGCTTTGGGTTGCATTTAGTGGTATTATGGCAGTGTGTGTATTTCACACTGCATTAGCAGCACAGCGTGACACATTGCTTAGCCATGACACTAGGATTTGCATTAGCAGGAGTTGGAAAAAGGTGTATAAAGCACATCCAACTTTTACCTAGCTTAATGGCATCATGTAATAGGTGGAGAGTTGAAATACAGGTGAAATTCAAAACCAAAAATGTGCACTAGTTATTTGTAGGTGTGACTCTAAAACACCACAGCCTTTATTTTTATTATTGTAGCATGTAGCAGAGTATAATTTACTCAAATTGTGTCGCATCAAATTGAGATTGAGTTTATTTCCTGTGCACATTTTTACTTGGGACTGGTAGATTAAGGACATTCTCCTTTTCAGAACGTTTGCCATGCAGATGTCTGAGGAATGAAGGTATAAACTGGTATGTGAGAATGCATGGGATGCCTGAGGCATAAAGCCTCTGATTCAGAACCACATAAAGGGCAAAGTAGGAGCAGAAGGACAGCCAGTGCTGATTATTCACATTCACATCTAAAACACACACAAACACACGCAGGCAGAAAGACAGGCAGCTCACGTGCACACACCATGTACGGAAACATGAACACGTGCACATGGCTCATATGAAAAACCACATTCAGGACATTCAAAATGTACATCATATACTTTCTTTAGAATTTGGAACCCTGACCCTACATCACAGTTCATCATAGTTCAGTTTGAGTGTAAAAAAAATATGTTTCGACTTTGAAAAGTGAAATTAAAAGGTCATATATAATGTCCAGCAGTTGGCAGCTTTGGGACACAATGTAATCTTTAACTCATTTTTCCAACCATCCACCCACTTTTCTTCTGTCTCAATCATCCACGCACCTTCGATCTGCCTAGAAGCATCAGAGATATAAATCTTGAATCGTGTAGTAGCTCTCCAGTGAAGCTACAGTGGCAGTAATGCTAATTCTGCTCTCACTGACACAGGGATTACATAACTCCCACCAGAAATCCTCTCCAACACCCTGCGAAACTCTGCCGTGCTCACAGCATAATTAAAAATCATTCCATTTGCTCTTATGGTCCGTCTCTGCACCGCTGATTTGCATTTCCAGCACTCACCCAAGCACCAGACTCTCTTCTCTCACCACTGAGTGCTGCTCCCTTCATTAACTTGGACCACGACGGGTTTTAGTGCAAATTCTTGGTGTGTTTTCTTTTGCAGTCAGTAGGGAAAAAGGTTGGATGAAAGCTGATGGCAGCTCTAACTAATATTTGCTGATTACCTCTGTTTGGGATCCAAATTCATACTTCAGGAAATAAAAAGCCATGTCTAGTTATTTTATTTATGTATACATTTTATTATTAATATTATTATTACCATCATTATTGATACAATGTCATTATATTTACTAACAGACGATCATGCTCGCTGGCATTGAGCTGAATGACACCCTTGTACTCCCGGATGCCACAGATGAGTGTGACATGTTTGGAGATCAAATTTACAATAAACTGATCTCCTGACACTGGGTACAGTGCTTAGACCGTTGACCCACTCTGGAGTTTTAAGTGTTGGGTGGATTTTCAGTATTTCTAGAAGGTGTTTTATTAAGATTATGACCCTATTTGATCATTGTCAGCATTATTTTGTATGTGGATTTAAAATAATCGGCCTGTTTTTAACAGCAGCTACAAAGCTAATGCAGCTAGTAAATAACTGAAGTTAATACTCGACCAGTTAGCATTATGCCTCATGCCTAAATCATCACTCACACTGAACTGAGCTGTGTAAAATCTGATCTCAAACAGACTTGCAGATGTAGTTTCATTTGAATTCTGTTATTAATGTGGACCAGACAACGAGCAAAGAGATTTTTCTCATAGGCAAATACATGAATAAATAAGACAGTCAGACTACTCTAAGGCTACTGTAACAGTGCAGACAAAACTGGGTTTAACTTTACACTGGAGGGCAACAAATACCAGATCACAAGCTAATCTCAGACACTGGGTGTGCCGCTTGCTGCTCCAGTACAAAAGACCCTCTTTAAGCAGTAACTCTTGCAGCAGAGACATTTATCCTACTTTGAGAAGAAGCTCTGACCCAAATACTCATAGCATTTCTTCTTTATTTAAAAATCTATTTAATTTAAGTAGTCAAGCTGGACTATGGCAGTGTGTGTTCCTGTTATCTTACATGGGCATAAAGGTGTCAGAATCTATTGGAAACACCAATAGAAAATACGAAAATAATAAGAAAACCAATGAAAATACAAAAAGGTAGGTTGAAAACTAGCAAAACTGCAACATTTTTGGGGTCCTGATGGTAATATAGGTTTGGAAATTAAAATTACATGTAAAAAAAAAAAAAATACATATATCTCGCAGGTCTGTCCCCAAGCCCAGGGAGCTGCCCGTGTAGGCACTGACTACATAATACAGCTGTTTAAGCAGGCAGCGTTCTAACGGTCGTCGGTCCTCGTGAGGCAGATTGAGACGCTCTAGTTAGCAATAGCCACGGCTTGTTCCCGCCCACTGCACGCGGTGTTTACTTACCTCAGCGGTTAACGTCGCCTCCGCGTCAGCGCTATGGAGTTCCTTTTCTCTTTTTAGCGCGATTTTAATTTTTGCCCTGGGAGAAGAGCGAAATTGTGCTTGCGTTGCATCATGGGATTGCCTTCGTGGCTGAGATAGGATTCGATGCGGCCTTAAAATTCGGCCAGATTAAGGTGCCTCAGTAGGCAGAATAATGAGGTACATAAGAATTGGGACCGCCTACGTGTGCACGCTATGACGAAAATGCTCTGTGTAGACACCTCACTAGGTTTTGGGACAGACCCAAACAGAATTAAAATACGGCTAATAAAAAATAATAATACGTTTGATTAAATAATGCAAATAAATACAAAATGGCCCCTGTGTATTTTAATTATATTGTTAAGTCTTGTAGGTTCAGCAAACGGCTACAGTTACGGAATGTAGCACATCTCTGTCTGTCACCCACTCTCAGATTTATCTTTGGGCAGATTCTAACCCAAGGATATTATTTGGAAAGCTGACCATTCGGAACACGGTGATACTGAGTGATACCTAGATGTTTGTGACATTGCAGTAAAATATAGTTAAAACAAACAAAACACAACAAAAACAAAAAGCCCCGGCCTCTTTGTTAGTGAAGTTGTGGGTGAAACTGTCAGCAGTGACCACAGGAGTTGTTTATCTGTGTTTGCTGTTTGAAAAGGTCACACCACTCATATTAATGTCAGACAAATCCTAGCACAACATCACAGTCCAGAGATGCAGCAGCATGCATCCCAGTGAAGGGCCCTGTTTGTTGTCCAGTTCCTGACACTTTCCCGCAGTGCTGGCAATTTCCCCCACTGAGAAAGGAAGCAGTGTTTATGTCTCTTTCTCAAGGGACAAATAGGGACCCTGAAGGACCACAGACCTGCATTTTATCAGGAAATTCTCTATATTTTGCAGGACCCTCTGTTGAACACTGATGGAATACATTTTCCTTTCCGTACTTAACAGAGTGTACACTGCCCCTACCCAGATGACAGAGTTACAATGGAAAAAAACAGTTTGAGCTCATTTATTCAATATATTTTAAAACATTTCCAATGGAATGGCATCTAGGGGCCTGCAGACAGACTGCTTTGCTGCTTTAACTCTCTCGAATCTCCCAAAGCACAGAACAGTTTAGAAAAGGAATTATGTTTTTTCTTCATGAAGACAGACAGGAAGAAGGTCACTGTGTGATTAAGATTCATGTTCTACCTTCAGGCAAAGGACTGCAGCCCTGTGAGCCTCGCTCTCCCCAAGAACAAACACACTACTGCTTTTTACTGCAAAAATCTACCAAGGCTAAAACCCCAGCTCGATATCCAGAGCTCCATAGCATCGTCACAAAATGTAGGGAGTCCATTTTAATCAATAAAATCCACTTTAGGACGGTGTGTTAACATGCAACGCTGGAGACAGGTATCGGTCCAGAGCTCTCAGCTCTCTCCAACTTCCTGCTCTGTTTATACATCATACTACTCAGGGGCGTTCAATCAATACAACAATACCATGAGTGTTCTTCATCCGCCATCTCTTTTGTTGACTTTGCCCTGCACTATACATTATTTGCTGCCCCATATTCAAATTAGTTTGAAATGACAGTTAATATTAATTAAATACGCAAAGCGCTAATCTACTAAGTGGCCTGAAAAAGTGATGAAAAAAGTGATGCTTGCAGAAAAAAATGAATGTTTCATATTTTTTGTTTGTTTGTTTTTTCCTGGTTATTTACTCGTATTTAGCAAGTTCCACAAGGGGGCGCTTATGGGTTTATGTATATATGTACGTATTGTTTGGTTGTACATTTTATTTATTGAATGAATTCTGAATCCTAATTTATTTGTCTCCAGTTCCTCTCGTCAGTAATCTACCCCCAATTGCACAGTGCGCCATCAGCCTTGGGACTTGGGGTTAATCCACTGATTCTTTTCGAGCAGCCACTGGTGCAAGGCCACTACACATCAGAGAAGAGCACAAAATGTCCAGATCGGTCCATCCAACACACCCAGAGAGCGAGGCCAATGATGCGCTCAATGATTCCCGGCCTTGGGCGGCTGAGGTATCTCCTGGATTCAAATCTGTGAACTCCCGGTGATGCGGCCAACTCCTGGACCACTGCAACACTCAGGAGCCACTGTTTGGTTCATGAAAGCAGTGTTTTGCATCAGTTACTCTGTGGGCCGATGTCCTTTACTCATTTGAAATATAACAGTAAATATTAAACACCACCCAATATTTTCAGAAGGAGGCCCAGAGACTACATGTTTTATAAATCTGGTTTATTTTTTATTTTTTTGCATTTGTTCTTGTCTCTCAGTGTAGCAGCAGCCCTTGAACACAGTGGAGCGGAATAAAATATTAATGCTCACTCCTTTTGATCCTCATATGCATGCACACACTCTGCAGCAGACACACATATAGACACAGTCTAATTCAAACAATGTGTGTGTGTGTGTGTGTGTTTGCACATGCACTCTTCACGGTCCGACACACACACACACACACACTTTACATAACCCTGTAGAGATGATGAACCAATTAGGACAAGTCTATATCACTCCGGCTTTGGGTGAGGATTGGCTGGGAGCCTCCTCATGATTTTGAGGAAGAGAACACAAACACACACACACACACACACACACACAAGAAATGAAATGCCACACGACAGTGGAGGAGAATAATGACCCTGTAAAGCCTGGATTGCGAGCTGTGCTGCTGCTGCTGTGATAGAGCTGATGAAATGATGATTACAGGCGATGGAAGAGGAAGAAAAAGCAGGAACGTCACAGTAAAGTGAGAAAGAAAGACGAGAGTTCAGTTGATACTATGGTTCATTAGTGACTCATTTAAGACGATGGAGTGGCGTGGAAAAGTTTCAGCAGAATACAGTGTCTACCTGAAGTTCAAGGTCTGGAAGAATCTGAAGGTCAGCGAAGAGTCATTTTTCATTTGTATTTA
Source organism: Hoplias malabaricus (assembly GCF_029633855.1). NCBI lineage: Eukaryota > Metazoa > Chordata > Actinopteri > Characiformes > Erythrinidae > Hoplias > Hoplias malabaricus. The sequence goes on from NC_089802.1 coordinate 296,953, forward strand.
GACTTGGTTCAGAACATTTATTATCAGAACATACCGGTCTGGAAATGGACTGGACATAAGTGTTGTTAGGATTAAATAGTAACATTCATTTGATTTGGAGGAAAAAGCTCATTGTGGCAGCATTTTCACACACACACACACCCCCCTACGGACACTTTTGAGTTACCAATCCACCTACCGACGTGTGTTTTTGGACTGTGGGAGGAAACCGGAGCACCCGGAGGAAACCCACACAGACACAGGGAGAACACACCACACTCCTCACAGACAGTCACCCGGAGGAAACCCACGCAGACACAGGGAGAACACACCACACTCCTCACAGACAGTCACCCGGAGGAAACCCACGCAGACACAGGGAGAACACACCACACTCCTCACAGACAGTCACCCGGAGGAAACCCACGCAGACACAGGGAGAACACACCACACTCCTCACAGACAGTCACCCGGAGCGGGAATCGAACCCACAACCTCCAGGTCCCTGGAGCTGTGTGACTGAGACACTACCTGCTGCGCCACCGTGCCGCCCAATATTAAAATTAAATTACTTATTATTTATTAAATAATATTAATAGTAAACTGATATCTTGAGCTGTTAACAATATCTTTAACAAAACTTGTTTTGTTTGGAAAATATTTGTTACATTTCTGCTGTTACTGTTAAAGAACAATGGTTTAAAGCAGATGCAAAGCTGTGCACAAATAGGGTTTTGTTTTTTTTCATTTTAATCAAAAAGGATGTTATGTTACTGTACGGAATAAAACCGAAATATTTCTAAATATTAGCTTTAGCAATTTTGCAGCGTAGTTTCTGTGGTTCTAACTACATGGAGACCTGGTGTGTTTGTGGCAATCCCAATCACTATGATTTAATTCTACATTCATTTGAATATCACCCATCCGCTTCCGTTCTGCAGACAGTGAGACCCTCCCTTAGGATTCTGGGAGATGTTTACTGTAGTGTTCATAACTGTCCAGGCTCCAGTGAGTAACTGCTCTGACATGAAGCTCCATAAACCCATAACTAGTGCCTGGCCCTACATTTCAAACACAGGCTTATGGTTCATGGCTCTAATACCCAATAAATCACAGCGAGGGTTTGTAGTTTATCAAGAGCATCCCAGCAGGAAAGAGTCTAAAAACAGGCCAAATCAGGCCATGGCACTAGAGAACCAGGGTCAGGATCTACCCAATACAACCGGCCCAAACAGGCTACTTCCAGAGCACTGCTATTAGACCCTTGCCTCCAGCTCTACACCTCACTCCTGAGCTAGAGTCTGCTGTTGCCATGGTAATCAGAGAGTGCCAGTGATGCATTTGCAGTCAAGAGCTTTAGTTTGAGCTGTGGCTACCAAGCAGGGGTTGCCATGGAAACACACATATATATATATATATATATATATATATATAAACACACAATGTTAATTTCAGAACATGCTCTGAACCACTGGAAAGGCCAGGTTGCCTGAGTGTTCTCCGGTCCATTAGTAGCCTCTGAGGGGACAATGGTTGGGGTACAGTATATTTGGAAGGAGAGCAGTGAAAGCACTTATGTGTGTTTGCATGAGAGAGGAGACACTCTGTATGAGGGAGTGTGTGTGTTTGACTGCTGCACTGGATGTGTTTCCAGAGCGTGTGTGTGTGTGTGTGTGTGTGTGTAAGTTGGTGTTTGTGTATTTGCGGAGGCTTTATATCAGTGAGGATAAGCATCAAATAAAAATAACGAGAATCCAGGCTTCAGTTTCATGTACAGAACGTAGAGAAGTGGGTTTGAGATGAGGGCGTGTGGTGTCTTTGGAGGGACCCCTGCTGGGTACACGTTGGACCGACGCAGAGGCCAATTTATTACGATGCCAGAACTATGTTCACTTGTGGAATGGTACATGGCACATTAAAGATTTATAATATATATTATTATATAATTAATATAATTCATATATACAATGATGGCGTATTCTGAGAAGGAAGTCTTGGTCATGGAACGCTGCAGAATATTTACCTAATTTTGGTTCGATATTGCAAGGTATGTTTGATTTAATCACATATATAATGTGTGTGTGTGTGTGTGTGTGTGAGTGAGAGAGAGAGAAAACACATTTTACACCCCATGTTAAAGATACCTGATCCCACACTAATGAATGAATGAATATGAACCCAGCTTCACACCGTAGAAAAAGTGTGGTTGCCACGTGCAACTAAACAACAAGTATTTCCACTTCCTGAACTGTCCCACTGCAGCCAATCATGATTTTATTAATCTGAATAACAAATAAGGATATGTGACATCAGTGTTACCACGGTTACAAATGTGAGAAGCATCTGCCGTGTGTCTGATCACAACACCACTACTGGCATTTCACACCTTTTAACCCTTAACACACACGAAAATCAAATCTGCTGATACTGTTTCTGCTAAACGTGTAGTCACACAGCCTCTCTCTCTCTCTCTCTCTCTCTCTCACACACACACACACACACACACACACACACAGAGCTAAGTCACCACACCAGGTCATGGTGCTCTCTAGTGAGTGCTCCATTTCTCAGCTTCAAACTTTTATGGTCAGTGATTCATTGTCTCATTTTACAGAGACAAGTCCAAACCTTTTGTACTGAAACATCTGGACTGATACGGAGCTGCTAATTAAAATATGCTTAAAATGCCAAGTCCTGGTAAAAAGAAAATATATGAGGTTTCATGGCAATATTTAGGAACACAAATGCTCAGTTGGTGTTAGTCATCTCCTGGTCTCCGCCAGCGCTCAGTTCCCAGCCGCAGGGTCTGCTGGATGGCTGCTGTCGCTTGGTGGACTATTTTCAGAAAATCCTTAACACTGAGTAGTTCAGTAGTTCCTGCTGTGTGATATATCCTGTGCAATGCACGCATACACACACACACACACACACACACACACCTTTCTTTCCTTAAATTCTGTGAACCTTACATTCACTTTAAATTCCTACACTGTAAAAAGTGGGACTGGGGTAAATTAATATTTAGTTAAAAACTAATAGTAACTTGAACTTAATAAAAAGACGTCATGTAGTTTGAAATAAAATTGAGTTAAATTCAACAAATTTGAACAAAGTATTAATTGCAATTTACACAATTTTGGCTAAATAAAATTAGCTGGGATATGTTGAATAGAATTTATTCATATTTTATGAGTAACACCAAAGATCCAGAAAATGTAATAGATTTTACTCATTGGGAGGTCTTTAATTTTAATCATCACACACTTCCGCCCAACGCATTTTGAAACTCGTGGACACCAGCATTACTGGGTTCTGAACGTCCTCGGACTTCCCAAAGTGAACAGCTTTTAAATTATTAACAGCAAAAGAAAAGTTTTTATCTTAATTTGTGTATTTAGTTTGAGGCGCTCTTAAATGTGGGGACACGCAGTTCTAAGCTCCGGATTTTTAAGGTGGATCGGTGTGTTTGAGGGGGGGGACGACGACAGTTGTTTGTATGTGGATGAAGTTTAACTTGTCTGTAAGTTTTTAATTCACTGATTGAATTCCCAGAGACACTCATGTGTAACTCGAGGTGTTTAGTTTGTAGCACTGTCGCTAATGCAGTTAGCCGTCTCCGGAGTGTGGAGGCATTTCCACCTTAAGAGATCCGACACCGCAAAACCATGGAGCAGGACTAGAGTAATACTCATTTCTGTTCGTTGTTTTAAACGTTTGGAGTTCTTTTCTCTGTCTAAAACAACACCAGATGCCTCTGCTATGAGCAGGGAGAGAGAGGCCTAGCGGGGAACTGAGGCGGTTTATTTACAAACACTGGTGCTTCAGGACCGGTTTCGAGCACAGACTGGAGAGTTAGCTGATGGTGAGGAACAAAGTTTGATTAAAAAACAAAGTGTTTTTGTGATTATAATCCTGAATTACGGTTTTAAGAAGCTGATGTTGTGCTTTCTGTTGACGGTATAATGAAGCCATGACACGACGCCCAGTCTCCTTAAGAGTATACTTTCAAACGGCCACTGAAGCACTAGCGCACTCTCACTTAATACATAGAGTTGCGTTTACGTATTATGTTAGCATTCCATACTCATCAGAATGCATGTTTTCATGATATTGTTTAGGAACACCTAGCTACATTTGTTTTTATTTTTAATCTCTTTGGTTTTCTGCTACGTTTTTTTTTTTTAAAATCTATTTCCCAACAGCATTTTCTCTTTTCACGCCATATACTCGATGGTTTCTGTCCACTCTGAATTTTTACTGCTGATGTTATTTCTGTGTCAGAAACGGTGTTATATTCACTGTTTAATTGTTTAATTTCGTGTTTCGGACATTTTGTAGCGTTCGAAAACAGGCTGTAGCCGATATGGCTCGCAATTTACTTTTTTGCTGTGAATCTGAATCGTAAAACTAAATTCGAGCCTGACTTGAGGGCACTGCTATAAACAATATAATTAGTACTTATTAAAAGCAAGAAAAATTCCAATTCCAATAATTTCTATAAAATGTTATGACCTGGGTTTTCTCACTGTCTACAGTCTGGTTTAAATGATTTAACTGTACAGCAAGGTTATGTCTGTTTATATTTTATGTACATAATGTATTTGAAATACAAGAGATCATATTTTGTTAACAATTATACCCAGTCAATCTAATCAGGACTCAGGATGCACCTGAACATAGATGAATAGAAAAGACCAACACTAAAACATTACACTTGCTTATGAAGTTAAAACTAATATTCATCTATGTGCAGGTGCCTGCTGAATCCTAGTTAAAAAATTGATCTGGTATAAGATGAGTGCAGTCTCAAAAAAGTGTTGAGATTTAAGTGCACCAACAAGTTTTGACTTTGCATCACATTCCAACATATATTCTGCCTGTGATCCTTGATGTAGTTGTATCAATTTTCAATTTTTGTATGAATAAATGTTTCAAGAGTTGAATAAATGTTTACCTGGTATTATTTTTATGCACATTGACCTGTCGACTCGAACATGGCACAAAAAGGACAAATTAAGTAGATTTAACATAAAAAATTATGGCAACAAAGTGACACGTGATATTATTGAATAGATGTAAAGTTACTATAATTAGTAAATAGAAACAAGCTTTCTCCAGAAACCTAGTACAGGCTACTCAATTTTTGCCAGATATTTAGTAAATGTAAATCAATACTTGCAAGATATTTAGTAAATATTAATTAAGTTTTCTCAGATAAATAGTCCTTTCCTTGTGAAATTAAGTTGAACTTACTCAATATTTTTGAGCTATATTAATTCATATTTAGGCATGTTATTACTAAATCCAACACATTTTAACTGTGCATTTTATTAACATTGACATAATTTTCTTGCTTAAATATAGTTAATTTATTCAATGAATGTTACTTAAAAGTTGGAAAATTAGAATCTACTCATTAATATTACGTGTCACTTTGTTGCCATAATTTTTTTAAGTAACTAATGGGTCACATTTTTTACAGTGTGGCGGTTTTCCTGAACCATAAGCAAAGCTACTACTAGCTCAACCTTAAATTGTCTTTTGAAACATCTTCACCTTGAATTATTTACACCGTGGACGCACACAAACATGTTACTATGTGTATTTTGAATACATGTGTGCTCTGTGAGGAACTGCAGCACAGGTGTAGCATAATGAAACAACAAATCCCTTTTGGAGGAGCACACTCCTATCCCCAGAACGCCAAACGGCAGGTGATAAAGACCAGAAACAGGCCGCTGTTCTGAATTATGTAGTGGCACATATTGAGCATTTTGGGCAGCCATTAAAACACACGACGAACTCCCCCTGTCTTTACAATCTGCTCTCACAGCGTACTTGTGTTTGTGGCTCCTGGACTGTGATTTTGCTGTGTAAGCCCTCTGTTTTCTGGGTCAGTTTCATTTTCAGTGACTGAGTGCTGGGCTGATGGAGCGAGAGCCAGTTTGGACTAAAGAACCTGTAGAAGACTGAAAGGTGCCATTTGCATTAAAGGGATACAGACCTATAACTATCACTCAGGGCAAAGCTGTCCGACCTGTTCCACTGGCTTTGATTTTTTTACATGATATTTCCAAGCTTCTTTCCATGCTAAAATATTGAGCACAGTTTTCTCCCAGTGCAGGATAAACACGGTTTTTGGGACTCACCATAACACCCAGAAATGTGCTGGGGAACTGTTGCTCACTTAACTGGATAACTAAAACTAGAAAATCAATATTGTCCTCTAGGAATGGAAGCTGGTCTGGGAGAAACGCCACATGATCAGACCTCAGAGGAAGACATTGCTGCATTAAGAAACATGAAGCTGATAAATAGATCGACGCATCAAATCATTAAAACAGCCAGCCATCTATGGATTTTTATCCATTGCTTACTATGTGAAATCACAACATCAAGACACCAATCAAACTTTATTTCTCTGGCTTCAGCGGAATGACTCTACTTAAAGGAAAAGTTTGCGAAATGTTTGATGTTTCCTCACCGTTTGCTGCTCTCCAGCCTGTTTTTGTGCTTAAAACTGGTCTGCGTGGGTTTCCTCCGGGTGACTGTCTGTGAGGAGTGTGGTGTGTTCTCCCTGTGTCTGCGTGGGTTTCCTCCGGGTGACTGTCTGTGAGGAGTGTGGTGTGTTCTCCCTGTGTCCGTTTGGAATTCCTCTGGGTGACTGTCTGTGAGGAGTGTGGTGTGTCCTCCCTGTGTCCGTTTGGATTTCCTCCGGGTGACTGTCTGTGAGGAGTGTGGTGTGTTCTCCCTGTGTCTGCGTGGGTTTCCTCCGGGTGACTGTCTGTGAGGAGTGTGGTGTGTTCTCCCTGTGTCCGTTTGGAATTCCTCTGGGTGACTGTCTGTGAGGAGTGTGGTGTGTTCTCTCTGTGTCTGCGTGGGTTTCCTCCGGGTGACTGTCTGTGAGGAGTGTGGTGTGTTCTCTCTGTGTCTGCGTAGGTTTCCTCCGGGTGACTGTCTGTGAGGAGTGCCGTGTGTTCTCCCTGTGTCCGTGTGGGTTTCCTCCGGGTGACTGTCTGTGAGGAGTGTGGTGTGTTCTTCCTGTGTCCGTGTGGGTTTCCTCCGGGTGACTGTCTGTGAGGAGTGTGATGTGTTCTCCCTGTGTCCGTGTGGGTTTCCTCCGGGTGACTGTCTGTGAGGAGTGTGGTGTGTTCTCCCTGTGTCTGCGTGGGTTTCCTCCGGGTGACTGTCTGTGAGGAGTGTGGTGTGTTCTCTCTGTGTCTGCGTGGGTTTCCTCTGGGTGACTGTCTGTGAGGAGTGTGGTGTGTCCTCCCTGTGTCTGCGTGGGTTTCCTCCGGGTGACTGTCTGTGAGGAGTGCGGTGTGTTCTCTCTGTGTCTGCGTAGGTTTCCTCCGGGTGACTGTCTGTGAGGAGTGCCGTGTGTTCTCTCTGTGTCTGCGTGGGTTTCCTCCGGGTGACTGTCTGTGAGGAGTGTGGTGTGTTCTCCCCGTGTCCGTGTGGGTTTCCTCCCATGGTCCAAAAACACATGTTGGTAGGTGGATTGGCGACTCAAAAATGTCCGTAGGTGTGAGTGTGTGTCACCCTTTGGAAGACTGGTGCCCCCTCCAGAGTGTGTTCCCACCTTGTGCCCAATGCTTCCAGGTAGGCTCCTGCCCCACACGACCCTGAACTGACTGAATCAGCCAAGACTCACTAATACAAGCCTCTACCTCATTAACAACTATTTTAATGCAGCAGTTTTACCTTAGTTTTGCTTCTAAAACCTGTCCTAGTCTTTAAAACATGTTTCTCCACTTCCCTTGGATAAACAATCAAGTTTGTGGTGATTGTTTTAATGAAGCTGCTCACTGGGTTGGACCAGACCTCAGGGGTTTCTCTGGGTTGATGACAATCACACATTCAAGTCCATATGTGTTTTCCTTTGACAATGAATTGTGTTCTGCTGTTAAATCCCCATTTAAATTGTAGACACACTCAACCCCAGCAGGAGATCTTACACCTGCTCCCCTGACTCTGTCCTTCAGAAGCCTGAGACTGTCTCTGTAGGAGATTTATCACTAGATCAGCCCAATCCAAAGCAAACGCAAGCCTCTCATTCACTTTACATTAATGGAAAACTGTCGCTCTTCGCTTTCGACAGAAGATGAGAAGAGACAACATCACGAGCCCACGGGATTCTACCAAGAACAGCCAGCCCCGTTTAGATCGCAACAGCAGAAACAACAGAAGTTCTCTAGATAAATATGCAGTAAATATTTGATTGGCGAGAGAGGTAGCTGCTGAAAGATTCATGGTCAAATTATTACAGTGAAGCGAGAGAGGAAGAGAGAGAGAGAGAGAGAGATGTTGATGGCTTGTTTTTCTCCAGCTGCTCTCTTCCTGCCGTCCGAATCGATTGACCATCTTCTGTATACTCCCACACACTCACTCACAAAACACACACTCACTCTCCCTCTGTCTTTCACACACACACACACACAATATCTCTAGAGTGGGCACACAGGCCAGCAGTGTGTAGAGTAACAGCCTCTCTTAAAATAAAAGCAGCTTGATGGAGTGAAGCTCAGGTCTCAGTATAACGTCAGAAAGGGGATGAATGCATGAAAACAAGCTGTGTTCATCCATCTGCAGGAGTAGAGTGAGCCTCTGGAAATCAAAGGGCTGGCAGCATGGGAGCTGATTTGGAACTTTGAAACAGAAACTCGGAAACAGAGAAACGTAGCAGAACAAAAGCTTGTTTATGTGTAAAATGTTTACAGAGAAGAATCCCAGCCAATCCACACTTACAAATGGAATAGCAACTCCTGGGGATTGACATTAGCACTTTCAGAATGTACTATTTCTGAAAGAAAAACAATCTCGAACGGCTTGTTAATTCCCTAGTCCAGGTATGTACCACTGCTCTTCTTGCACTACCACAGATTCAGCCCTCCTTGATCCTGAGGAACATATCGAAGGTTGGGAATGCCTGGCAAGGGTCACTCCAACCTGGAGGAACAGGGAGGCCTTGCCCTTAAGCGAGGGGATGCCTTGCACCCTGTGGAAGCTGAACGTGAAATCTCAAGAGGCAACCATCAACTGCCCAGAAGTGGGATGCGAACTGAGTTTGGCTCCCAGTGGCAAGCTGTGTGTCCCACCTCTGGCAAGTTAACACTTGTCTCCTCGAGATCCTAACGCTACGTTTGCCTACCTCTGTAATTTGGAGAGAATTAGTGCTGCCTGCTCTTGGAGCAAAGCCTGTAGAACGAAGTAAATCTAAGAAAAATATAGCGGTGGAGACAATGTGCAGCAGCCATCAGGTTGTTCACTGGCCATCGGTGTAATACCCTAAGGTTTAATTCAGTGTTTTTAAATGAGAACCTACTGGAGAGTTTGGCTTGGTTTCTTTTTAGGTTTAGTTCTCGTTTTTGAATGTGCAGTGGAGTAACATCCTTAAAACTCTTGTAAATGTAGGTCTAGGATAAAAGTAGTTTGTACAGAACCTTTCTAAAGAAGTTTTTTTTTTATAAAGAAGTTTCCTTGTTGGGACTGCAGATCTCAGGACACTCTTAACCATAAAAACAAGCAGGTCCCAGAACAGTTGAACTCTGCAGTGTCTTCTCCACAAACACAAAGTGGCATATCCTCACTGATCTCCACTGTCTTCTACTTTAACTTCCTCCAGATACATCTACTGTATTTTTACATGGTCAAGGCAGGACCACCACCTCCCCCCACCCCCACCTTTTTGTACCGTCATCTTAATTGTCCAGGAGCACCCATTCCCCATTCCTCACTCCTAATGTTTAAGAGCAGCCCAGTCAGTTTGCATTGTTTTCAGTGTAATTACAGAATAACAAGCCTTAGGGTGCATCACGCATTGGATGTTAATAGGTTAAGGTACATGTTTAATCAAAAAGGGATAGCAGCCATGAAGACTGTCTCCCAAAATGCAATGCAAGCGAGCACAAAAGCCTGGGAGGGGTCAGTTTACCTGCTGGGATTGATCACACCCATCCATACTCTGCTTGGAGAACACTTTCTCGCACACTCATTAAAATACGAAGATAAAATAATGCCTATCCACCTTAAAGTGTCCTCATTTCATCTCCATTTCAAATGGAATCCAAACACTAGCTGAAAGGCAGTATCAGAGATATGTAACTGTATGAAGTGACTAAGTCGAACTGTCCTGCTGATCTGTACCTATTCACCCTGCTGGAAATGAGTGTTTTAAACATCTCTCTAATTTTACAGCTCATGAAACCCAAAATCAGGACGATGTGCGGCTCTGAGTCAGCGGCTAAACAGCGAGGCTTTGAGTCACAGCAGTGTCTCATCCTCCAAATCAGCCACTCAGTGAAAGATCCTGGCAGAACTGACCATTGTTCGCCAAACTACGGTTTAAATCTCTGAGCAATTATAGCGTCCAAGCGTAGTGACCCTGGAAAAGAGCAAGAAGGGCTCAGGAGCTCAGTCGTGCATGGACTAATGTAAAACAAGCAGGGGATCCAACAGATCAGGGATTCAGAAGAGACAGGGACAATCTACTCCAGGTTCTTATCTGTTACGGCTATTGGTTTTATCTGTAGAGTACATTAGTGTTGGTCAGTTTAACAAGAACAGTCATAATTCTAATACGACCATCTGCCCACAGTGTGGACAGGGCACCAGTCCATCACAGACTCACATCTGTGGACAATGTCACAGCGAGTCCATCTACAAAGGAAACCCAGAGGGAACCCAGACAGACAAAGGGAGACAATAGCCCTATTTTGTGATCGATATATTGTCCCATAAATTACTTCAATAACATTATCATCATCATTTTAGGACCATTTTATGACACTCAAAGATAATATAACAACATAATATTGCAATTATAACCCTATAATGAGCAATGACTCTTTAGCAAATATGTACTTATTAAAGGCATGTTTTAAATAAAATTTAGGGAACATTACCTCACCGTTTGCTAGCTCTCTGGTTTGTTTGTGTGCTGGAAAAATGTCTGGTGTTTGTGCAGAGCCCTGGCTTGGTAAATGGGGAAAACACCTAAGGGTCCCCCCCCCCCCCCCCCCCTCAGTTGTAAAACAATTAAGGGTATGTGAAATATGCCAAGTGAAATTTATTCATACAGTTCAGGGTCCGGAGCTTACCTGGAATCCCTGGGCGCAAGGCAGGAACACACCCTGGAGGGGGTGCCAGCCCGTCACAGGGCGACACACATTTACTCACACCTACAGATGATTTTGAGTCACCAATCCACATACCAACGTGGAAGGAGACTGGAGCACCCAGAGGAATAAGTGCATTTATTGTTTATAAGCAAATTTATTATTATTATTATTATTATAATTGGTATGATTGGTATAATAATAATTATCTATCCAAACTGATTCAGACAAAGTAAACACAGACAGATAATGCCACAAAACTAAACTTGAGTTACAAATGAGTGTATAATAACGTACAGGCGACTTAAACTTCAGCCACGAACAAGGAATAGTCAGCTACTTTAGTCAAACTTCAGTTCCACCTTAAAAGATGCAGAGCTTCCAAATGAACACAAACTGTGGTGGTATACGGAATTTAAACAAATCCACATAACTCCAGAGACCAGAGGAAACCAGAGAACAGAACAGTGAGAGGATGAACTAATAAAGTACACTCTCCTGTAAACAAACACATCTGTAAACACAGTGGGCAATATTGAGGTCAACAATAAAAATGATTGCATTATTGTCCGTACATTGTATGATAGCCCTGTGAAGGACTGGCGCCCCTTCCAGGGTGTGTTCCCGCCTTGCGCCCAATGATTCCAGGTAGGCTCTGGACCCACCACGACCCTGAACTGGATAAGGGTTACAGATAATGAATGAATATTGTATGATAAGTCAGTAATGTAATTACTGTGACAGGTCTACAGAGGAATGGACTGAACCCAGGACCCCGAGACCCTACAGTGCCACCTTCCTTGTCCAGTGCTTTCTGTTTCCACGTAGACTTGACCTGCCCTAGGTCCGGCATCAATCAACCCTCAGCCACGTCTTAATCATCAATCATCCCAATTCATCAGCGGAGAGACAGAGCCACAGAGACTGTCCGTCATGTCCAATAGATCATGATCAGAACAGCGGGAAGGGGATGAGAGAAAGAACGTCAGCCCACCTCCACTCACCCGCCAGGGCCTCGTCCCTCACTCACTAGCGTCCATCATTTTGACTGTCCTCCACACGAGAGGAAAAAGCAGAAAGGCTTAAGTGATTGAGGTCCTTAAGCGAATGGGGGGCTGCTATGCAGAAGCATGCACTCTCTCGGCTTTCTGCTCTTGGCCCAGAGCCTGCAGACCCTCTGGTCGCCATAGGAACCGGTTACAGCAGCATCAAGCTCGCAGCTGAGCACTGGATTAGACTGGGAAGGAATAATCACCACTGGACATCACTGGGGGGAAAAAAAAGAGTCCCTGATGGAGATGGAAGAGGCAGGATGAGCCTCGTCTAAGCCTGGGGTGTTCATTTCACCAATGTGTCAGCGTCATGTTTTTGTTCCAAAGCTTGAAATGCAGTGGTTCTTAGAGGGTTCTTGATTATAACAGTAGTTCTATCTAAAGCCACGGGTTCTGTATGGAACAGTTTGTGAGGTGGATGGAAAATGTATTGTTTACAAGTTGGATATTTCAACGAGAGAAGAATATTAATGTCATATAAAACAACTTTCAAAAATGATCTAGAACCAGTTACAATGCATAAGTAGTCAGCATTTTAAAGAACCGTTTCACCATGCAAACCATTCCATACAGAACTCCTGGTTCTAAAAGGGCTATTATCTTTAATCATTAACCCTAGAAGAGCCCTCTCTACAGCTAACCCTAGCCTCAACACTCCACTAGACTAAAAAGTATGGTTCTTTAGGCGTTCTTGATTACAGTTATGGTACTTTTGAGCATCATAAAGTCTATAAAACATGTTGTAGGTTGAAATGACTCTGGATGGATGTAGACTGTGTTGTATATGGTTCATTATATAGCACCTGTTTTGAAAAGGTTTCTGTGTAGCACCAATAGTGATTCTTCTATTGATACGATGCCCAGCTTGTGACGATAGAAGAACCCTTGCTGGTGCTGTCACATTTCCTAACAATTGAATCATATAGATGGTTCTGTAACTGCAGATCTGAAACCCTATCCCTCGCCACAGACATTGACACTGTGGGGCAGGTTGGTAAATGTGTGTGTTACACAGTTAACTGATCCATTTATTTAACTTTAAGGTATTTCTAAGTCATTGCCCCTGATTTTATCCATTGGTCCGCAGTTATAATCCATTACAGACATTTATTTCAACAGTAACATGTTCTGAATTGTTATGAATAGCAACACAACTAATCCCCAGCATATGCTCATGCTTCTTTTGTTGCAGGATGCGTTGTAACATCAGAGATCACTGCTGTTCTGTTAAAGCTCATGGTCACCAAGGTCTGACTACTCCTCAGCTGCTGGTCATTATGGACTTAATTAATTCTGAATTCACGCCGCCCCAGAGGCTACAGAGTCCTGTGTAGAGTCCAATTAGAGATGGACACTCTTACAGAGCTACTGATCTCATCCTGCCCCACCACACTGCAAGAGACTGACACACACACACACACCTCCCCCTCATCGCTGGGAAGCATCAAAAATCCCTGCTATTCCCAATAAGAGGTATGATGTAGCCCCTAGCCACCCTCGCCCACCTCTCCGCACATAGACTCAAATGTACAAAGCACAAATCACACAAAAATATATTTTCTGATGCAAAAATAAGCCCAAAAACTGTTTTCACACCAAATAACTACAGTATTCAGTTTAAACCCTGGAGTCCAAGAGTGGCTTTAAATGTGTTCATCATCTCCACACACACAACACATTACATCAGCAGAGTGACAACTACACACTTTAAAAAAATGAGGGTTCTTCAATTTATTTTTATTTTCATTATCAAATGTTTTGATTTAGAACCACTATTAGCAACCTTTCACAGGCTGAAATGGTTCTTTGCCTGATGAGTGTTCTTCAGACTGGAGAATGTGGTTTAAATGGCTCTATGTAGCACTTTATTTTATTTATTTTTTAATGGTTATATGTAGCATGAGAAAAAAAAACCAACATTGTTTCCTGTTGAAACAGGCTGGACACTAAGAATAGCAGAACCGTTTTGCTGCTGTAGATAATTTTTTTTGCCTCAAAGAATGTGCTACATAGAACCATAGATCCACACATTCTCAACCTTTGAAAAACCCTTTCATCTGGGAAACGTTTCTCAGTAAAATAATAGGTCCTGAAGTAAACCATTTTATTTGCTGAAGATTTGAAGGACCCCATTTGTTAAGAGTCAGAAAAAAATGAATGGCAACCACTATGTATTTGCAGTATTTCACCAATGCATACAAAGGAATAATTATATATAATAATAATAATAATAATATAATCAGCAACTCACCCGAATCGAAATGTGAGCTGAGCGCGAAGCTGGGGTTGAAATACGACGCAGACATGATAAGCAGCGCGAGAGCGGAGGGCATCCTCTTCAGCCTGAAGATCCGGGAGGGTTTGGCATGAAATAAACTCGTATCAGCGGCGCTCGGAGGTTGAACTAGCGTCGAGCCGAGGACGCCGCGCTATTCTCTCATGCCCCGGCGGTTTAGAAGAGACAGACGACGAGGCAGCTGCGTCCGGATAATCCTCCCATCAGTCCGTTTGCCAGCGCCAGCCGTTTGCCTTTTTGCCTCCAATGTCCCTCCATTCATTCCTGACTCTGTCAGTCCTCGTTATTCTGCACCTAACGGGGCCCGTGAACCGTTTTAACCAACGCCACAAACATGAGACACAAAGAGGGAGGAAAACGTCACGCAGACCGTGAGATTTTCCCGACAAACCCTCGTTTCTTAACGTATTTAATGGAAGTTGACAAGGAGCTCTCCAGTGCTGAAACGGAGCGCCATCTTTGCTCGCGTTACTCCTCCTGAGTGAAGTGTGCGCTGGAATCTGTTGGGGGAGGGGACATGCGCCACAAGATGAGCTTAACTTGGGCATGTGGCTCACATTTTATGCTCTCTCTCTCTCTCTCTCTCTCATCACAGAAAACATACAGGAAGCAGACTTTATTTCATGGTTGAGACATTGCATTAAGTCGTTGTCATGGCATCTAACCTGTTTTACTCTGTTCAAAGGGAATATTTTGATTTAAATTGATTAATATCAGTCCATTTATTCATTCATCATCTTTCACCACTTCATCCTAATCAATGTTGTGGTGAGTGTGGAGCCGAATCATTGGGTAAAAAGCAGGAACACACCTTGGACAGAGGACCAGTCAATAACAGGGCCATGAAAGTGCAGGTATGATTTGGTGGTGGACCATTCTCAGCGCTGCAGTGACACTGACTTTTCTGGAATGAGTGGTTCAGTCACAGCAGTGCTGCTGGAGTTTTTAAACCCTGTGTCCACTCTGTGAGACACTCTTCCCTCGTTGGTCCACCTTGTAGATGTAGAGTCAGAGACAGTAGCTCATCTGTCGCTGCACAGTGTGTGTCGCTCGTCCTCTAGTCCTTCATCAGTGACACAGGACGCTGTCGGCTGGATGTTTTTGGTCGGTGGACTGTTCTCAGTCCAGACACTGAGGGGTTTAAAAACTCCAGCAGCACTGCTGTGTCTGATCCACTCTACACCAGCACAACACACCACTGAATAAACTGTATTAAATAAAGAAAATAAAGCCCAAAAGTGAAGTTACTCCGTTAGACCGAGTGTTAAAATTCAAGCTTAATTCAATTAAATTAAGCCTAAACCTAACACTGACCCTATAGCCATCATCCTCCATCATACAGATAGCTTCAGACACAGTGGGTGTATATCATTCTAAACCGGTTCACAGACATGGCACTGACACTGAACCATGGAAGAAACTGTGTGTAATAACACTTTAGGCCTGGTACCGCAGGCTGGATTTCACCAAACTGCTCCTCACTGCAGATTCCAGGCTGCTTGCTATGCACTTCATGAGTGGAGCGACAGGAAAGACGTTTCAGTCCGGACCCTGCGCGGAATACTAAACTGGGAGATGCAAATGACGAGAGAAATGTTCTCAGGCAGGAGCTAATGTGGCGGCCAAGGAGCGCTCGGCTTCAGACGGTTGGTTCTTCTCACAGAAACGCACCGTGTCATCTCCGTAGAGCGCTGTATCTCTGGAGATCATCAGCTGATGTTTCATTGGCTCAGCACTTGGTCTGCAGAGTGTCTCCTGCGCGACATTAATTCAAACATGAAGACACAGAGTCGTAATGTCAAGCATTCTGTTCCTCTCATTCCATGTGTCAGTCTCTCAGGGTTGCCTTGGAAACACTGTGGGGAGGGAGGGAGAGAGAGAGAGAAATAAAGAAGAATGGGTACATCCCATGTGGACCCTTTTTTCTCTCAATTTCTTTGTCTCCTCCATTCATTCTCTCTCTCTCTCTCTCTCTCTCACCCTCTCCTCCATCCCCTCTATCTCATTTTCTCTCTCCCCTCCTTGTCTTTTTCCATTTCTCTCTCTCTCATGTAGCAGCAGGTGGTCACTGGAGCTGGACTCAGATGAGTAGTGACACTTGTTGATTCTGAATACAAATAGTTTTGGGAAAGGTAACCTTTGCAGAACAGGAAGTCTGCTCTAATCCACAGTGCAGTGTGGCCACAAAACCTCACAAGCCTCACACACAAACACCAAAGGACAGCTTCAGAATCACTGTGATGCATCATTTACCTGTAACAGGGAGAACAGACACTCTGTCATGAGCCTCTGGGCTCAGCACTTCAGAAACAGTGCTATGTCACTTTTGGAGGAAGGTAGGAAATACTTCCTTGTCTGAGCCTCTCCGATCTCAGCTCTGGAGAGCACACAGATACGAAGGTAAACAGAGCAACACAGGCTCAAAGTCCATGGATAGATAAGAGCACTGAGTAAAAACAGAAATCCAGAACGGAGAATAAAGGGAAGAAAGCAAAAATGGCTAAAAACCTGAGCTTCTGCAAGTGGCTCCTTATCATTTAAAGAAACACTGAGTGAAGGGGAGGAATATCACTTGTGAAAAGGGGTGGAATATGTTGCGTCTAAAATCTAATATCATGAGACCTGAGACTGTATGTGGAGCAAAATAAACATCACATAAGACTAAACAATCGGCTCCAGCTGAGGTCTTCCACCAGGCCGAGTATCCACCAGGGAGCGCTTATCTGGGAATAGTGCTGACACCAAATAATTAGTCTACCTCAAACAATTAGGTGCTACAACTCTCTACAGTAATATCCTGGTCATGTCATAACAATACTGCAATAAAAAAAAAACTTAGACACTGTCTCTCTCTCTCTCACACCCCTATGGACAATTCCACATAACCAATCCATTACAAATGTGTGTTTGGTTTGAGAGTGGAAAGCTCACATTGGAAGAGCACCAGGAGGAAACCCATGCAGACACAGGGAGAACACACCAAACCCCTCACAGACAGTGTGCAACCTGGGGTTGTGAAGGACCCATGACCCCAGTGGCATTACCAGGGCAGATCCTACAGGCCACACACCACTGGGAACGTCGAAAGACTAAGAGTGTGACAGAAGGTAATGTAACAGGACAAGCGTGACATACTTCATAAAGCAACACACTAATGTGTGGGACTCCGGGCCAAGCTGCATTCTGATCGTTTTGTTTATGAGCAACAGGGGGCAGCATGTTCTCCTCGTGGAGACATCAGCTTGAGTCTTCAGTTGTCCCTTTGCTCTATGACACAGTGAAAGAAACAAGGTCCGAGGCCTTTTCACAGTCCTTCAAAACCAGCTCAGGCTCATCTGGCCACACTGAGGAGTCCGGATTAGTGAAATACACCAGAGTTTTCATGTCAAACCCAAGCAGGTTTGTTAATAGTTAGTTTAATTTAACATACGATTAGTTCTGAAGAAGTTAGTCTCTGTGAGAACCCTTCCCCCAACTGTCTTTAGAAAATGTGAACCAGTCTCATGGAACCATTTCTAAACTCATAAAAACTAACTTGTCATAAAAAAAAATAATAAAATAATAATAATAATTATAATATATGTATATAATAGGGACCTGGAGGTTCTGGGTCCAAGCCCCACCCCAGGGAACTGTCTGTGAGGAGTGTGGTGTGTTCTCTCTGTGTCTGTGTGGGTTTCCTCTGGGTGACTGTCTGTGAGGAGTGTGGTGTGTTCTCCCTGTGTCTGTGAGGGTTTCCTCCGGGTGACTGTCTGTGAGGAGTGTGGTGTGTTCTCTCTGTGTCTGCGTGGGTTTCCTCCGGGTGACTGTCTGTGAGGAGTGTGGTGTGTTCTCTCTGTGTCTGCGTGGGTTTCCTCCGGGTGACTGTCTGTGAGGAGTGTGGTGTGTTCTCTCTGTGTCTGCGTGGGTTTCCTCCGGGTGACTGTCTGTGAGGAGTGTGGTGTGTTCTCTCTGTGTCTGTGTGGGTTTCCTCTGGGTGACTGTCTGTGAGGAGTGTAGCGTGTTCTCTCTGTGTCTGCGTGGGTTTGCTCCAGGTGACTGTCTGTGATGAGTGTGGTGTGTTCTCCCTGTGTCTGCGTGGGTTTCCTCCCACGCTCCAAAAACACACGTTGGTAGGTGGATTGGCAACTCAAAGTGTCCGTAGGTGTGAGTGTGTGAGTGAATGTGTGTGTGTGTGTGTGTTGCCCTGTGAAGGACTGGCGCCCCCTCCAGGGTGTGTTCCAGTGTTATGATTCTGTTGAATACTAAAACTGGGAGTCATTACAGTAGACAAACCATATTCAGTGTCATACAGAACCATTTTAAAAAGGTGCTATAAAGAACTTCATTAAACCCAAAGAACCAGTTCACCAAGCTGTGAAAAACTGTCACTGTGACCCGCTTCAGGATGCAGAGTCCTCACTAGGAGTCAAAGAAAGGTACGCAATACTCCACCCCTTAAAGCAACACTAGGTGGTGTTATTACATTAAAATTATAGCTTCAAAATCCCTGTGATGTTCCACTGAGCTGTAATAGGGAGAGACCAGCCTCTGTCATCACAACTCCAAGCTCAACACTGAAGAAACAGCTCTGTGTAACTTATACAAAAGGGTAGGAAACATCAAAGTCCATCACAGGGCATCACACACCAACTCAGTCACTCACTCATGAAATACACTATACCTGAGAGACACTATACCTGCTGTGTGCCACTCAATTACAATCACAATTAGCTGAAGTACAATAAGCTTACAACTAACACTGCTGCCATCAGAAACATGCCTTGTTGCTTTAACTGCCATTTTATGACCTAAGTCACATCCACTACAAGTCTCATCTCACCGCAAAATAAAGAAGAGAATACAAAATGAAAATGCCCTGAAATGTCTAATTTGCCCAATTACTGTGGCAGAGCATTAAGCACAGCTGACTTGCTTCACCTCACAGCATAGGTACTTTGTGATCTAGGCTATTTTAAGGTGACCTAGACCTTTCACAGTCATGGACAGGAGAACAAAGTCCCAAAGAGAATGAAAGTCTTTTTTTTCTTGCTGAATAAACAACAACAACAGTGTCAAGTAGGAGTGGGCGATATGGCCCTAAAATAATAACACGATATTTCAGGGTCTTTTGGAGATAATATTCTTGGCGATATTAAAAAATAAATAAACTATTACAACAAAATAAATGTTATATTAATATTAATTATATTAAACTAACAATATATTTCTTATTGAAATTATATTTAATAACATTTTATTTTAGTACAAATCTTACTATTTTAAATATTCAGAAGAAATAAAAAATAAATGTTAAAATTGTTATTTAAATGTGTAAAATGTTACCAAGATTTGAACATTGAATAAAATATATATAGAATATTCATATTTTATACCCAACCCACCTTCACACGACTGAAGTCACTTGTCTCTTGGAGCAAATTCTTTGAACGCAGAGCAAATGTGTCCAAATGACTCGCTTAATGAATGTATACCCTATTACGCGTAAGTGCGTGATGTTATTACGTAAACAAGTCAGAATATTACAATTATCACAATATAGAATACACTTTTTTGCGATATTATTCCACACAATACGCACAGCCCTAGTGTCAAGGGACGATTTATATCGATGGTGATGTTACAAGTCCTGTTTTTAATTTCCCATATGGGTGTTCTTCAGTGCTGCCTGATGTGTGTAGTTCCTTCATTAGCTTGGTCAGTGTGGACTTATTTCCTGTCTGAGAAGCTCTGTAAGTACAAACACTGGACATTGACAGAGTCACTACACTCTTTTCTGCTTTTAAGGCACTCATTACACTTTAATATTAAGAAAAATTTCCTTTAATATTAAGAATAACTGGTGACACTTTATAATAAGACTACACTTATAAAGGCTTAAAAATGGTTTAAAATCAGTTTATCAATAGTTATTAATTAGGTTCTTAATAAACAGTCATTATTATTCAGTTATAACATAGACAAAGTGTAACATTGACCTGCTACTTGCCAAATAGTGAACCCACATCCGTCTACAGTGGCAGTACTGTTAAATGGCAGATTTTAAAACATGTATAAGCCTTTATAAGTGGAGACCTATTTTAAAGAGCTGCCAAATTATGAAACAAAAATCACTTGTTTAGTGCATGTCCACATTAATGTGGGGATCTAGAGCCCACCTACACACAAGCTGTAACAAGATCACCTTGTCAGTTCTCTGTGAGCTCAGAATAAACCTCAGAAACCAATGAATTCAATGAGCTGTTCTTATTTTGCTCCACTTCTGACATCAAATGCTTACAGGTGCTGAGAGGTTACAACTGAACCGCCGCCTCCAATCGCAGTGCTGAACCTGTGATTATACGAGAGAGCAAACACAGGGTTAAATCACGTAAACTGTGTAAAACAGACACAACAAGAGCGGAGAAATGAGAGAACTTGACAAGAACAACCAAAACTAAAGAACTGAGGAAGAAGAGAACCAAGTAAATCAAGCTTAAAATAAAGCTTGTGCTTCTTTTCTCACTGCTGTGTGCTTTGGGGTGAGAGCTGTGTGTCACTCATGATCATTTAAAGGTAGAATAACACTCTGCTGTTTCGTTCTTGTGGTATTTAGACCCAAACATGTCACCGATGTTTAATTATGACCTCGTGGGGAGTGGATGAACCGGTAGAAAATGTCCCCTTTAATTGAAAACATTTGCATAACTGAACAGCCTCTTGTTCCACAGTATATTTATTGTGATATACAACACACACCATAGCAGAGCAACATGGCTGTGTGTGTGTGGCAAACGTTTCCCATAATACCTCTTTCATTTGGCCTTAAATGAACAAACAAACAGCTGGTCTCTGGCGAACTCTGGCCTTCCACTCACACTTCTAAATAAGCTGTTTTTAAGTAAGAGTCTATAGACTTTCAGGTGTGAGACTCAGCCTAATTGACCCAAAGCATCCATATAAAGCTATAAACAGCAGCATTAGACAGAAGCAGCCCTCGAGCTCAGGCTAATTTCTCCAGCCAGGCCAAGCCTTGTATTCACTAGGGAGCAGCTATTGAAGAATAGTGCTGAAGCCAAATAATTAGTCAGGCTCAAACAATTAAACTTTACAAGCCTCTGTGGTGATCTCCCCACAGCCCTGACCCTGAAAGCAGACAGAGTCCAGTGGACTTGGGTCTTGAAGATTGAATGAGTAAAACAAGGTCAGTGATGTCTTCATAAATAAGCAGAAACGTGCCACTTCTTAACCTGACCTCTGGGGAATATTACAGATGCCTTTTCTATTCTTTAACCTTCCTCCTGTGTTAGCTTTCTGTTACCATCTCTTATGCTAATGGGTCGGTTTTGACCCGTGTCTTAAATCAGACATAAGACACAAATCATCCCTAAAAACTATTAATTATCAGCCAGTTGTTGACCTTGTTATTGTTCCTTATCCATGATAGGATTGATTTTAATTGTTCATTGTTGCAGACTGTAAACTGGAGATGTACACTCTACAAAACTCTGACTGGGCCTTACGTGTCTGGACATGTCTGTCTTTCCTTGTTTTGTGAAACAGACAAAGATAGAAGCCCCTGACTAAAGCTCGAGTGGTTGTAGGAGGAGCCAGCTGTAGGCTGTTGGTGTAGAGTGTGTTTATGAGTCCAGATTTGGCCCTTGTTTTCTGATTGACCCTTTAACAACAGAAAAGCCATTGTTTTAATAAGAGCATTTTATAATTTAGTAAAAAAAAATAATTATTTTGTTGAAATAGAAGTTCCTGACAAAGTCAAAAAGTCTTGACGCAATAAACAAATTTACGAAGCACTTGTCTGTTTTAAAACCTAAAAACGGGTCACTCAGGACCCTAACACAAGAGGAGGGTTAAAGAGCAAATATCGAAAGTAAAAGCTCACTGTATTTGCTCATTTCCAGTCAAAACGACCACTAAATAAAAGCGTTTCGGTGTCCAGCAAAGAGAAGTGAATTTACAGTACGGTCTCTTCCCACAACATCCATGTCTGAGGTGCCATGAGCAAGACCCCTAACTGCTCCCCAGGTGTGTGCTCAACGTCCCCAAATTCCACAAGTCAGCATTAGATGTGTGTTGCATTTTGTTTTGCTTTTGACAATTCCACAATCCCAACCCCTTTCAGTGATGCTGAGGCCTGGGCTCTAGGGAGGTCAGTCCATCGCCATGACAGCACCAGCAGCTTCTTGGTTTTGAAGCAGGATTAGGGAGCATACTGTGTACTGAAGATGACAGAGGTGGTACAGTATCGGTCATCTTGGGGTCTTGTTTTTACTTTAGCTTTTATGTAACGGTAAGAACTGCTTTGGGGGGGACGCATGATTTGTGTAAGTATCTGAACCATGACGACTGAAACTAAGACAACAGACTTTAGCCTGTGTTCTGAACTCAAAGTGGAGAACAAACACCTCACAGTGCTTATATAAAGTGGTATTGAGTGCATTATGTAAGAGTGAACAGCTAGTCTTACATGGGTGGAAAGTGTGTGTGTGTTTTATTGTCTGCATGGCTGAGAAGACACTGATGCCTCATGAACTGACCCAATGTGAAGTGTTTCCACTCACTCTCCCTTCAGGGAGTCCTCCCTTTATTTCTCATTTACCCAAAAATGACAAAACATTTCATTTCCACTTTTGCTTTGCTTTGAGGAGTATGTTCAGGTACAAATTCGACTTGTTTTTGGGTCATTACATATCTTCCTCAGTCCAGAGCTATTATAGTTCCATATGTCTTTATATCTAGGTCATATAAACCAATCAACCACAACTTTACAACCTCTTACTTGTTTCTTTGCTCACTGTCTATTCTCTCAGGTGCACTCACCATAGAGGAGCACTGTGTAGCTCTATAGTTACAGACTGTACGCCATCTGTTTTTTTTTTTTGTTTTTTTTACATTCGTTTGCACCTCTTTCACCCTGTTCTTCAATGGTCAGGACCCCCACCGACGTGGTGGTTTTGTGCTGGAACAAGTGGATCAGACACAGCAGTGCTGCTGGGGGTTTTAAATCCCTAACTGTCACTGCTGGACTGAGAAAAGTCCACCAACCAACAGGTAAAGCACTCTGCTACCACACCAAGCCAATGCACCTACCATCAACAGCCTGACACTGTAACTTTCTCCTTCGAATGATGCAGAAGTGTTGACATATCAGTGGAATTCTTAAAGAAGAGTGTGATCAGATCTCCCTCGGAGCTGTGGGCTAAGCAGAGCCCCCCGCAGAGCACAGCCACATTGGATCTAAAGGCTTCAGTAGATCAGAGAAACATGGCTTTAAGAGATCAATGCACTGTCTGGAGCTGCTCAGAAGGGGGTGAGGCTGATCAGTGTATAGACATGAACCCCACCCACACACACACACACACACAGAGGTAACAATGAATTAACAAATATAGTAATGTACAGGCGACTATATCAACTGTACAGTTCCAGTGTAATCTTTTGACCATGGTTTATATTCTCACCTGCAATCAATGAAGGGGCACCTTTCATCTGCTGCTCATCTTCTCTCCCCATCTGTCGTTCCTCTCTCTCCTCTTCCTCTGATCACTCAGTCTGTGAGGCTAGAAGCCAGCTAACATGATTACACACTTGCCCCTCCACTGCCGGCCACAGCATGAGAGGAGCTGGACAACATTAAAGCAATTATCCACAGGAGGACAGCCAATCTCATCTCTCTCTCTCTCTCTGTGTGTGTGTGTGTGTGTGTGCGCATGTGTTCTGCCCTAACAAAATACAATCACTATGATTGTAAAGCCATTAATGTCCACTTGATCAGCTCCAGCGATCATATATCTGCACTTTGTTACGGTTGCACTGGTCTGAGTGCATCAGACACTACGATGACAGGGGTTTAAAAACTCCAGCAGCACCGCTGTGTCTGATCCACTCGCACCAGTGCAACACACACTAACACACCACCACCACCACAGTGTCAGTGCCACACTGAAATAGATCCGCCACCAAATCCCTGTGCTATGATTGATGAAGAGGGGGTGAAAGTGGGTCGGCAACATCGGCCGAGCAACAGAAGGACTGCATCCTACGGTTGTAGAAGCACAGCTCTGTGGACAGGGGACTTGAGAGAATGGACAGTGAGTGTTAAAAAATAGAGCATGTGATTTTTGTGTTTGTTTCGGGGTGTTTCTCAAAACAAAGAAAACAAAAGCCCACCATTTAACAAGAGGCACCAAAGATTTGCCATTCAACTGTTAACTTCACACAAAATATATAGTGGTTATTAGACGAGGACAAAACGGGAGTTTAACACCTGAGCCACGACACATCAGTCTGTCCAACTGTAAACCGGTGCTGATGAGCAGGAAAATGACGTCATGGTGGTGAAACTGGATACCCCACACTACCACCTAGCGGTCACGAATATAACAGCAGCAAGACAAATATTATTCACTAGGCGCAGAGCCTCTTTAAACTCATCATTCGCTCATTTGGCACTCGAGTTTTTCCCTGTTGTTCATTAAAGTAACATTTTGCAAAAATAGCTGTTGGATTGCATTTTCCTGTAGTTTGATTTTGTTCATTTTTTGCTGTTTCACGGTTTTTTTTTTAAATTGTAAACAATTCTCATTTTTAACAGACCATTTTAAACACACAGTTGGAATCAAATCAACACAGTTTCTGATCATCGTCAGCTCTAAGACAAGAAAAGAGACAGAAAAAGAATGCCTTGCTGCAACTTTATTTTTCCAAAATTCATTCAAATGGATTTAAAAGACATTAAGAAGATTTAAAATAGTCTGTGTTTATATTATGCTTTAAACAAATAATAAAAAAAAGTAATACATTTTCACCATTATTTTACATTATATACATTAGGTCCCGTCTGTTCCCTATGAGGCTACATTTTCTTATGTTTTTACAGAGTGGCATTAACATATCAGACTTATATTAATATAAATGTATTATTATTAGGAAACCATTTACTTAACCTTGTAAAACATTGATGCAGATCTGTAATAAAGTTTAACGTAGTATACAACAAACAACACAGAGGTCAGGATGAGAAAATTACAGATGAAAAACGGGGAAATTAAAATAAAGATGGGACTGCATTTATTAAATATATATAAATAATTGAAAAAAAAAAGTTTCTAAACAGTGAACATCACAAAAGTCACGCCTCCAGTGTAAATTGTGATGGGAAAATGCATACGAACACCAATGAGTAATATTGATAATGACAACCCAATATATTCAGTGAATATTTATACTAAGTACTCCTGATTAAATATTACTAATAAACTATTAAGAGACATAATGAGAGACATAGGACATGTTGTGCTTGTGACCTTAAAGGACTTGTTACATTGTGAACCAGGGCATGACCCAGGAGAAACTGTTGGAGGGGGGGAAAGTGCTGAACATCGCACTTCTGAGAATAAAATGGAGAAGTTGATCCCTAGATTAGAGAAGAGAGACATCCAATCAACAAGTTGAAGAACATCCTGAGTACATCCTGAACTTGATCTAACAGTCTGCAAACATTTTGCAGACAGAAGTGAAATAGACCATAACAGATACATTCCAATTAAGGGAAAGTCTGGGTTTGTGAAATGACATGATGTAATAACGTCTGAACGGTACACATGATGCTTGGTGTACGTGCTGAACGGACACATGACAGTGGTGACTGGGGTCCTATATATACTTCATCAAATATTCAAATAAACTAGAGATTGGAGAGAATTCTTGACTCTGAGAAACAAGCTTCTCTGCTCTGTACACTCCTCAGCCCCTGTCTGTTTTATTGAAACAGCATCAGTGTTTGGATCTGGTGTAATCGGTGTCATGGTGTAGATATCATTACTTCAACACTGCACACCAGGGTTCAGTTCCCTATGGAGCCCCTAAAGTGACATGGTGGGTTTAATTAACAAGTTGTGACCACTATATACTAATTTGAGGACACGAAACAATATTTTGAAGCTTGGACCAAGGGATCTGCATTTGCAACACACGCAAGTTTGATCGGCATAGCAGCTGAACAACCACACAGCTAAGCTTTGAGATCAAGTCTAACACCGGACTGCAGTTGGTTAACATTAATGCACACTGCCTTGAGGTTCATGGACGACGTGGAAAAGCAGCGCAAACTAGAGAACTTTCTCCAGGAGAGAGGTGTATGGAGGAGAATCAAACAGCCAACATGGTGGAAGACAAGGTAGGTTTGTACAAGTTTTGTTAGGGAAGGGGGCTATTTATTTATTTATTTATTTATTTATTTATATATTTTTATTTTATTTTTTACTTTTGTGAAGAAATATCTGCTATAAATAAATAAAAAATAAATCTACAAATTACAGTGAAATTTGGTGAAAAATAATAGGTAATTCTTGTGTAAACCTTGTGTGGTCACATGTGCCCACACCTGAATGTCTCCTATTTGTATGAGAGTGAGATTCAAACCACTTTCACACATGCACGATAACACACTTATTTTGAATATTGCCCAGAGGAGCTGTATGTCCCAGTCATTTGTAGCAGACATTACCTAGACATTATCCTGCCAGCCCCCTAGTGCACAGTCTGTGTAATGTCCGAGTCAGCCTGTGTGTGAATAAAGCCGGTCATTTTCCAGAGAATTCACAGTGACTTCATGCCGCCCCATGCCTTAACCATGCGGAGGAGTTACTGCAGGCAACCCTCCAGCTCTACGCTACGTGTGAAAGGGCAACTCAGGAAAATGTCCAGACCTGATTCTCTGGGGCATTCCGGATTCATATGTGAAAACGGGTTCACGAAAGATTCAGAAAAAGATACTAGGAGAAAGCGCTCAATAAACACGAAGGGAACATTCCGCACTTTGCAAAGGACTGGAGTGAGGATTTGAAGAGAGTTGGATGACTGCTCAGTATTCGGGAGAGGAAGACCTCTGGTGGCCAGGTCGGGGACTGCATAAAGAGGTGAATGGCCTTTGGTCTTCCAGTGGTGAACTGTTGACAGTCTGGTGGTTGTTGTTTAGAAACAGCATCATATTGATATCTTCCAGCTCTAGACATTTTCTCCTGTTGGAAATGAGCCAGGATTTTTCCTGCTGTGTGACTCGCTCCATGGGAATAGCCGTGGAGACCACAGTTAGGTACTTGCGGGCAACAAAGGGCAGTTCTTTAAGTTCTTTTTTGGCTGCCCAGAACTTAAGAGGACTCAGAGTTGTTGTGCCACTTTCTGTGTATCTCTGAAGAATCAAATCTTCTGCACCTTCTTCCCTGCTGTTTGATCCACTCCTAAGCTTGTGCATTTCATTTCTGATGTGCATTTTGATGACCTCTGCTCCGGTGTGGTGCAGCACACTGCCTTTGAAGTTGGGATCCAGGGCAGTGCTGAGTGTGAACCACTGGTTCTGTTTGATGTTCCCAATGTGGTGGTCATATTTCTCAGAAATTCTCTGGGCTACCTTGTTTCCGTTTTGCTGGTGACCTCTCAAAATATATTGCAGTTTGTCACTTAAGGGTATGATGCTGGAGACTGAACTGTAGCCACTCTTTCCCATCTCCCTTAGGATATCTTTGACCTCTCTTAGCGCTATCACCATGCTACCCAGCATTCTGAGCTCCCTTTCATTAAGCCAAAGCTCTTCATTCAGATTGTCGCTGAGAACTTCGGAAATGGTTTCCCAATTGTCAGTGATCTTTTCCAGCATAGTTAGCACTGGAAGCCAGTCAACACTCAGAGACTGGCTCAACTGCACATGCCTCCCATCTGTGGTCTTCTGGTGGACAAAAGC
Source organism: Hoplias malabaricus (assembly GCF_029633855.1). NCBI lineage: Eukaryota > Metazoa > Chordata > Actinopteri > Characiformes > Erythrinidae > Hoplias > Hoplias malabaricus. The sequence goes on from NC_089802.1 coordinate 325,135, forward strand.
GACAACATGCTGACACTTCTTCAGCAGATCTCTCCAGCCGGGGTTGTCCATGGCTTCTCTGAAGACCTTCTGGAGAGTGTGGCCAAAACACGGCATGTACGTCCACCTTGCTTTTGATTTAACCTTTTTCATACCATCCACATTGACCACCACCACATGAATTTTCTCTGATATTTTCCACTCTGTTGAGATCCTCCAAAGCTCCTGATGAACCTTCTCTGGTGTGTGCTCTCCGAGAAGATGTGCTGTCTCCAGCACGTAGGATTTCAGCTCCCAGTTCTCACTGATAAAGTGACCTGTGACTGTGAGATAGGACTCGTCTTTACCTGAGATCCACAGTTCAGCCGAAAGTGTCAAGTCTTTAGCCCAACAGAGCTCCTTTTGAACTTTTAGTTTCACGTGTTCGTACATTTCCAAGAGTTCGGTGCGGATCCAGGAGGCAGTGAGTGTTGTGTCTGGGCATGGATGTAGGTAGTTTACAAAACGTTGGAAGCCTTCCTCTTCGACGAGGCTTAGTGTCTGCAGGTCCATAATAATCATGTTTAACACACAGGTCCTGAAAGTGGCCCTCATTTGGTCTTCTATAGAAAACCGGGAAGAATACGTGTTAACAATAGCTTTGACAAGTAAACAATGTATTACTTCATTGACCAACAACATGTTTACACTTGTGTGAAATATATAGTGATGTATATATAGTGATTTAACACAGTGGTGATGATGATACAGAACGTGCTGTGCTTGATACATGATCTCATATTGAGAAAGGTGAAGTGCTTTGCAAGATCAATCAAAATGTCAAACATACATCCTGTTTAGAAGAGCGAGACCTGACTGAATTTGCAAGAAGTAAGAAGTGAGCTGGCGGAATCACTTTAGTAATCTGAGGCAACAGGGCAAGTGTATGTGACAAAAAGCCCTATAGTGATTGTCTAAATAAACTAGAGATTGGAGTGAATACTTGACTGTGTCTTTATTCCTCTGATTTCCCCTCGGGCCCAAGACTCATTCAAAGCTCGGCCTTCCTTCCTGGTGACAATCATCATCAGTTTCAGTCCCTTTCAGAATGAGCTGTTTAAGGGCTCTGTAACTTTCATGCAAATAAGCTGTTGCAGGCAACGCCCCACCCATGCCTTGTTTACGCAGGTGTGGAGTGATGCCAGAGTGGTTCTATGCAAATGTCCTTATTGTGACATCACAATAAGGGAGCCGTCCAAATGGCTCGTAGTAGCATATGATTCCTGACACCAGAAACTTTCATCTGACTCACAGAAAATGGATAGATAGTTTTTGTTCACACTTGGAGTGTTTATAGGAGCAGTAGAGACCCAAGTGGAAATGCAAAACAGCAAAAGAGTTTTGCATAATATGATATATACCGTATATATGTGATTGACTGCAACTGAAAGCAATAAAAACTTCTAAAATATTATTTGAAATAAAATAAATATTGTCTCAAACTCTCTCAAAAGAAGTGGGTGCTCTTCAACTGAGTATCAGGTCCTAGGCATGTGCCTGCAGCCAGAGTACGAACACTTTTTGTAGCTTGAATATAATAATGCAGTTAGAATTCTTTGTTACTTCATGGTTATGTGAATGCCTTGTTTATTGACTTTATAAATAGTTTAGAGCATTTAGGAAAATTCCTCGTCTGCTCTCAGAGGTAGAGCTTACGTTGTTGTTGTTGGTGTTGTTCTCTTCTCCGTAAATCACTATGACGATATTGTTCAGTGTAGCTGTCTCTTTCTGCTTGAAAGATATTAATATTTAATATATGTTAATGTATGAGAGAATGACCACTGAATGCTTTACATACTCACAAGCCAAAACATTAAAAATGACCCGGTTGTTCCTACACTCGTTTGCCAATTATAGATTATAGCCAGTCTTTTGCTCTTCATGCTCCTCCGTTAATCCTCTTCTTTGACGCTCAGAACACTCCATTCATGTCAAGTCAAGAGAGATGGCAGTGCAGTGGATCTGTGAGTGGATCAGACAGCAGTGCAGCTGGAGTTTTTAAACCCTGTGTCCACTCACTGTCCACTCTGTGAGACACTCCTCCCTCGTTGGTCCACCTTGTAGATGTAGAGTCAGAGACAGTAGCTCATCTGTCGCTGCACAGTGTGTGTCGCTCGTCCTCTAGTCCTTCATCAGTGACACAGGATGCTGTCGGCTGGATGACACTGAGGGTTTTAAAAACTCCAGCCGCACTGCTGTGTCTGATCCACTCTACACCAGCTCAACACACACTAACACACCACCATCACATCAGTGTCACTGCAGCGCTGAGAATGATCTACTACCACATCACACCTGCTCTGTGGGGGTCTGAACCAAAGTGGGCTAATAAAGTATGCAGAGCAAGAGATGAACTACTGTCTGTACTATGAACTCTATTCAGTGGAGCTTATAAAAGGGGACGTGACTGTAGAAACAATGGGGTCATTCTAATGTCATGGCTAATCACTGTAAATATAATACTCATTATTATTTAGAAATACTGCTAATTAAGTTTACTGTTGTTAAACATATGTTGTTCTAACAGTTTAAATGAAAAGCCAAGTATATGTTGCTCAATTATATACGTGTGTAGACTCTGCTGTCTGGAAACTGGGAAAGATAACTGTTTGTTGTTTTCTGTTTTATGCAAATGATGATGAAGGGCTGGAAAATTAAAATGACCACTGCACTATAAATACATTTGTTAAGAAGTGAAACTAAAAAAGTTTTATATGTAAGGCCCAGAAAACAAATTTGAAGATACAATAACATTAATTATGATTGCTTGTATAATGTCAATATCCAAAGAAAAACATGCATCTCCATTGTTGTCAATTTTTCAGTTTACTGCATCATTGGGACACAGTGGCTGTCCTTCACACAGTGTGAAAATGTCACAATGAATGAACCAATAGAACTTCTTGGAAATAAAACTCATTTACAGTGACTGCCATTCAAAGTTACTTTTGTGGAGATACGTGTTTTTGTTTGGACAGCAATGATATAAACACTGTACCAAATGGAAAGTTACTGCAGTCATTAACCATTAACTTACCTGTGTGGGTGGAATGCCTCGGTTTGTATTTGCGTTTGAAAGGCAGAAACCTGGTTGAATCACTGCCCCTCCCTCTTATGGATCGTCTCATATCTGTACATAAGACAGTATTGGAAAGTTTGGTAACAGTTCCTCTCTATCCTACATTCATAATATTTCACGAATACATTTATAAAATGTTATATGGCATATTTTACTTGTGCACTTACTTGTAAAAAAAAATATATTTATAGAGCACATTAAAACCAAAGCTACAATACAGTACACATTTCCACCATCTCTTCCACACAAAAAACCACGGTTAAACAGTTTAACAGCTTCTAAATAATAAACAATACAAATATGTTTTAAGCTTGGATTTAAACCAGTTGTAGATGGGGCATATGTCACTTGGGAGACAACACCACAGTCTTGACCAGCAAAAGCAAAAGCAAAGGCATGATCCCCATTTTTAAATGTGTAATGAAAAAAGGACCAGACCAAAGCAGAGGGATAATAACTAAAACATTTGTGTTTAATACAGATGAACTATCTATAAGCCAAGGTCTAACAGTGTCCCAAACACTGAATATACTGAATGTAAAGAGCAGACTCAGTGCTGTAACCTGGGTTTATAGTGTTATGTTTGTAACTATGTAACAACTAAACACACTTATGCCAAGCCTTTTGAAGGGTTAAATATGTCTCATAAACACAGGATTTATAAGAAGTGTTATGAAAATCCTAAATGTAAGGAAACCGCATTGAAATCTAATGAAGATCAGTACGTAATGAAACTGGATTATTTTTGATTGATTACATTTTCCCCCTGTAACAGACGAAAATAAGTAAATACTAATATTATAAAATCTTACCAAAATTAAATCTCCTCTTGTCCATGTTCCAGTGAAAATTTACATCAAACACTTTGCTGGGTTTAAATGCGTTGTTTCTTTTCTTCTGTGAAAATTGTAAGGCACTCCCATGTGTCCTCCACAAAGCCAGCCAACTCTGTAAGTTCAGTTTAATTACAAATACAGTTTAAAACAATAAAGGGACTGCAGCATCAGTTGCAAACATTTCTGGTCGAAATACTTCTTCCTCCTTTATCAATTATCACAGCACTCAATTTGTACATTTCCAGCTACACACAGATTAAAGAGTTTACAGCCGTGTGTGTGTTCACCCTGATAAACCGGTTTTGTTTTTCACATTGTCACAAAAGAAGGTTCTTGGAGGATATTTTCTGGCTTCAAACGATTTGAAACTTTGCAGAGTCCTAAAATATCTTGATAATAATATGATCCCGAAAATGTCCCTAAATCACATTCTTAAAAGAATAAGAAGGAAATAAATAACACAGCAATAACTTACGGGTTCTCGAAACCAATCAAGTTCTCGCTGTTAAGTTCCAGAAGTGCAGCAGACCATTACATTTCATTAAAGTATAAAGTATATAAAGTTCAAAAGTGACAACAGCATGAGAGCTACACTTCTCTGGTGGACTTACAGCTTCTGCTTCTGCACAGCTCCGGCTGAGGAGGCAGGACACCTGGACTTTACAGACCTCAAAGCATAGAGCAGTTTCAGTTTCTATTTCGCCAAACTGAAAGAGTGAAAAGCCTCTGTGGGTTCTGAATAGTAACTCCTCCCATGACACTAAACACATATGCGCGCACGCACACACGCACACACACACACACACACACACACACACACAGACAGTTGTCTTTGTAGTAAAATAACAGAAGAAATAAAAAGCATTAAACAGTAAATCCAAAGCCAAACATCTGATTGTAATCTTCATATTGTTATCCTTTTAAGAACAAGGCTTAATTGTCTAGTGCATTTCTCCTTTATTAATTAATTAATTAATCATTCATTATCTGTAACTGCTTATCCAGTGTCCAGAGCGTACCTGGAATCAAGTGTGTGAGAGACTGTTTGTGTGTGTGTGTTGCCCTGTGAAGGACTGGCGCCCCCTCAAGGGTGTGTTCTTGCCATGTGGCCTTTATTAACATATTATATTAATTACCTGACATACACTATTGGGCCAATATTTCTTTTGAAATTAATGTTACTGTAAATATTCATAGGGACAGTAACATCTCGTCCAAATGGCTTTACCCTGTTTCTTTTCCACGTGGAACCAAGATTCTGCAGAACAGCTTTGTGAAAACGTGAGTTGTAAAAAGTGTTATATAAATAAAATTGATTGCACTGAATTGTGGGATCATTGCTGTGAAGATTTGGTGGCATTCTGGCACACAGCCACAGGATAATAAATGCCCAGGTGTTAAAGTCTTATAATTGTATATGATTTAAAATGAATACATATTTACTATACAAGAAAATCATATTGACATATAAACGTGAGGTTTAATACCCGGCTGATATGATCTTTGGGGTTAATTTAAACTTTTATTTCTCACTAAAGTCTTATTTATAATGTATATCTCGACGTCCACAGGCTAAGTGTTGTAGATTTCTCAGCAGCTTGCAGCAGGCAATAAGAACAATTCTGAAATCTGACCAGAAGGGGGCACTCAGACATTCTTAACAAAGTTCATTTGAAACCAGCACTGGATTAGTTCCACTTTGCTCAGCATTGCTATATGCTATATGTTTAATTATTAACTTACTCCTACGACGGTTAAAGAGTTAATGTAGCACTTGGGGTAAGTTCAGTTAAAAGGTAGAGCTATGAATGGGAGCCCAAAGCTGGGGCTTGGGGGGGATGGGGAAAGGGGGGCTATTGAATGGGGGCTGAGCAAGGCAAAGTGGGAAATTAGAGAAAATATTTGGTAACCACTGTCTTGGGGTGTGTTTATATTTGTAGCTTGGTTACCTGGGTCCAGACCAAACAAGAAAATACTGCATTGTTACTGGAGTTGTCAATCAATTAAAACATATTAATAAAAATGTTGCGATCACTCACACCATTTCCCCCTTCTCCTTAAAACTGAAGCTTATATAATCTATATTTAAATGTGAAATAAAAATGAATGTACAATTCTGTGACTAATTATGATTAATCACAGATTTAATTTATAGTACATACTTGTAGTTTTTGTACAGGAGACTGTTGTAAACATGTCAAACTGGACTGAGAACCAATAGTTTAGATTCTTCTGGTTCATACTGTGTTCATATTAAAACAAATCACTGTTAGGTCCCCGTCCACTTGTTTGGTACAGACCAGAGATGAAAAACAAGCATTCAAAGCTACTGTAACGAACCTCAGTAACAGAGCAATCACACCAGGTTTCCTTTAAACTAAACCATACCTGAGAAGCATAAACAAACATTAGACAACAGTTAAAGATGGTTCCTTAATTTGGAACCAAAGACAAACAAGACCATGTAAACTGACAGGAGGTTTTTGAATGGGGTCATACAATAGGGGTTTGGACTTAGGCTGGTCTGTGCCATTTAGTGTTGAGCAAATTAGTGGAACAAATTATATTCACAATCAGCTCAGATCAATTCCAAATTATATTTAAAGGAGAACGCAAAGGGTGTCACTGAGATAATGTTCGATTTTATTCCAGAAAATTGAGTAATTACTGGGTTAACTTCATAAAGAATTTTTTGAAAGAATATAGCTATGATATGAAAAAACATTTTCAGAAAAAAACAAAAACTACCACTGAAGCCCCACTACAGGTCCAGGGTCAGTGAAGATATTCAGTTCATGGAGACGAAATCTAGGGGAGTGAAATCAGCAGTGTTCTGTTGATTGTGACCAGGGAGGTACAGCTCTTTGGCTCAGACAGGAGTAAAAATTAAAAAGTAAAGTCTCAAACAACATCAAGTCTGTTCTCTTTGTTTAGACGTGGGCCAGGACACCCACACACACAAATGCAGCACCTTTTAATCTGTCAGATGCAGATTTGCAATGTACTCCAGAGATTATAAGGTGAAGTAGAAAATCATATAAACAAACTGGCAAAGGGTCACATTCCTGATCTAAACATTCTTCACTGCTGAATGGCATTTCACAAACAGCAGAACAAAGTGCTTAGGAACATAGTGAAGTATATGCTCCTTGGATATTCGGTATAATGATGAGGGTACATTCATGTCTCTCTGATTAGAAAAGAACCTGGAGAGTAACAGTGCGGCACGGTGGTGCAGCAGGTAGTTGTCGTAGTCACAGAGCTCCAGGCACCTGGAGGTTGTTGGTTCAAGTCCTACTTCGGGCCATTGCCTCTTAGGAGTTTGTTGTGTTCTCCCCGTGGCCGTGTGGGTTTCCTCTGGGTGCTTCCTCCTATGGTCCAAAAGCACACTTTGGCAGGTGGATTGGTGACGCGATAGTGTACGTAGGTGAGAGTCTGTCACCCTCTGAAGGACTGGTGCCCCCTTCAGGGTGTGTTCCTCCCTTGCACCCAATGATTCCGAGTGGACTCCAGACCCTTCACAACCCTGATTTGGACAGGTGGCTGCAGATAATGAATATATGAAATTCAACAGTTTTTATGTTAAGGTGGAACCACTAATCTGCTTGCACTACCACAGACGTAGCCCCATGGACCCAGAGGAACTCCCCTGATGAGGGGAACTCTAACCTGGAGGAACAATGCTTGCCTTAAGCTAACTCAGTTCAAATAAGACCTCTGGTAGGTTGATATTTGTTGTTTTACACTGGGTTCCTCAGGGTTCAATGTGTCCCCTGGCTTACGGGTAATGCCACGTTTTACCCCAGTCTGCTGAACTGCAGAAGGCGCTGTTTCAAGAAACAAACTTGACAGATCTCTGGATCTGAGCTTGGGTTAAGTGAGAAATCATGCTTTGTGCACTATCCCCAAGGCCTCAGGATTTGTGCTTGACCTCATGGCAGCTTCTCCCACGTCTGCATTCGATTAATGATTAATTGTTCCATGTTTTTGGAACAAATACGACCCACTGTTTTAGAACCAACTGCAGAAGAAATGACCATAAACAGCGCCGTCTGCTCATCTTTAATGCTTTTTAATTATTGATCTTTATTATTACCTTAACCTTTAGCAGGACACTGTCTTCACTCACATTTCTCTCACTCTTTCTAGTGAACTGACCATGCTGTCCTCAATCTTCACATCTGTTAAATGACCAGTTATGGATTATAAGAGGCATTCCCAGATTTACTGGATTGTGTTCCAACACTCCACATAGCACAGGCCTGCCTCTCTATCAGCAAAAGCTGGGAGGTTGGGGTTATATACACTTTGCACTTGCCCATGGTGTGTAAGTTCAGAGTCTTGTTCTTTGTAACTTCTGACTCAGTGATCTGTTGGAATTTGGGGAGTAAATAAGTGCATGCTTTTATGATTGTCTGAGCTTAAGGAGCTTCAGCTTGTGGTTTGAACAAGAGCTTAAGGGCATTCATTGCAATTAATATGGACACTCCATGACTGTCTAGGTACTGATGTATTCATGACCACAGATAACTTATGTTGGGTTACACAATTACATTATTCCATTACTACCGCCATGAAAGGGCTAATTTTTGATTAGTGTTTCTGGATTATGGTATGTCACAGAGGACATTTTTATGCCCTTCTGACATAAGAAGTTCAAGTATTAGCACAGACTTGGAAATAGAAAATGTCATAACTGGAATCCCATTCTGTCACTATACCTTTAATCTCTGTTTAAACTCATTGTACCTGAGCTCCTGTGAGATGCACTGACCCTAGCACTTGTTCAGTCAGCTGAGAACAGAAGGACGTTCCCGTCTCTCCACCATCTCCCTAATCACAATACTATCTGTTACAGACATCTGTCAGTTGATGTGACAGATTTGGGCAGTTTGCATTCTCCTCAGGAGCATTAAGCTATACGGTGCATTAACCTCGTGTCACGGAGGAAATGTGTCAAGACACATTTTTTTTTGCCTCTCCAAATCACTGTGATGCTCCACTAAACTGTAATAGAACAGAGCCTCTGTCGTTGCTACACTCTGGGCTCAGCACTTCAGAAACTGCATTACAACCCCTGGCAAAAATTATGGCACCACCAGTCTCTGAGGATATTCCTTCAGTTGTTTAATTTTGTAGAAAAAAGCAGATCACAGACATGACACAAAACTAAAGGCATTTCAAATGGCAACTTTCTGGCTTTAAGAAACACTGAAAGAACTCAAGAAAAATAATGGTGGGGGCCAGTAACAGATTTTTAGAACAAGCACAGGGAATAAATTATGGAATCACTCAATTCTGAAGAAAAAAATATGGAATCACCCTGCAAATTTTCATTACAAACACTAACACCTGCATCAGATTAAAGCTGCTCATTAGTATGCAGGTAAAAAGGAGTGATCACACCTTGGAGAGCTGTTGCAACAAGTGGACTGACATGAATCATGGCTCCAACACCAGAGATGTCAACTGAAAGAAGAGGATTTTCAAACTTCTTAAAAGGGTAAATCATCACACAGTGTTGCACAAGATGTCGGTTGTTCACAGTCAGCTGTGTCTAAAACCTGGACAAGTACAAACAACATGGGAAGGTGGTTAAAGGCAAGCATACTGTAGACCAAGGAAGACATCAAAGCGTCAAGACAGAAAACTTAAAGCAATATGCCTTGAAAACAGAAAATGTAAAACAAAACAAATGAGGAACAAATGGGAGGAAACTGGAGTCAATGTCTGTGACCGAACTGTAAGAAACAGCCTAAAGGAAATGGGATTTACAGAAAAGCTAAAAGAAAGCCATCACTAATACCTAAACAGAGAAAAACAAGGTTTCAATGGGCTAAGGAAAGGCAGTCATGGGCTGTGGATGACTGGATGAAAGTCACATTCAGTGATGAATCTTGAATCTGCATTGGGGAAGGTGATGATGCTGGATCTTTAGTTTGGTGCCGTTCCAATGAGATTTATGTAGACGACAGTCTGATGAAAACATTCAGATTTCCTCAGTCATTGATGATATGGGGCTGCATGTCAGGTAAAGGCACTGAGGAGATGGCTATCATTACATCTTCAATAAATGCACAGGTTTACATTGACATTTTGGACACTTTTCTTATCCCATCTATGGAAAGGATGAAATAATTGTTCACGATGATAATGCATCTTGCCATAGTGCAAAATATGTGAAAACATTCTTGAAGAAATACACAAGGTCAATGTCATGGCCTGCAAACAGTCCGGATCTCAATCCAATTGAAAATCTGTGGTGGAAGTTAAAGATAATGGTCCATGACAAGGCTCCAACCTGCAAAACTGATCTGGAAACAGCAATCAGAGAAAGATGGAGCCAGATTAATGAAGAGTACTGTTTGTCTCTCATTAAGTCAATGCCTCAGAGACTGCAAGCAGTTATAAAAGCCAGATGTGGTGCAACAAAGTACTAGTGATGTGTTGGAGTGTGATTTTGTTTGTCATGATTGCATAATTTTTTTTCCTCAGAATTGAGTGATTCCATAATTTATTCCCTGTGCTTGTTCTAAAAATCTAACTGTTACTGGCCCCCACAATTATTTTTCTTGACTTCTTTTAGTGTTTCTTAAAGCCAGAAAGTTGCCATTTGAAATGCCTTTTTTTTTGTCATGTCTGTGATCTGCTTTTTTCTACAAAATTAAACAACTGAAGGAACATCCTCAGAGACTGGTGATTCCATCATTGTTGCCAGGGGTTGTATGTATGTTTCAGAGGAGCATTGGAAAGCAGCCTCCTGGCTTTTTGCTCCTGGGTTCCCCCTACAGTTCCAAAGTGCAATCCACTTTAACAGCACTGTTCTGAACTCAAGAGTGGCGGGGGATGGATGTTGAAAAATTCAACCTACCAACTGTAGGGGGAGTACAGGAGCACAATTGCCCAATTGTAAATAGAAATTACCCAATCATACATAGACTCGTACATTACCACTCTCATTGTGTTCAGTGTTTCTGGGTAGGCTCTAGCCTCATGTGACCCTGGCCAAGACAAGGCAAAATGATATTTTACATTTTTAAAACATTACTATTACTATTATTACTTTTATTACTATTATTACTATTAATATTATAGTATAGTATTATTAAAGTTAGTATTATTACTAACTTTTAACTGCCTTCAAAATTTAATGAACGATAGGCCAAAAGCAATGTTCCAATATTGGTAAAAATAAATAAATAAATAAATAATAGTGTTTTATTATACATTTTTTAATAGACAGTTTTACATAGTTTAATATTCCTTTTTCTATTTATAGCACAATTCATTAGTTACATTCTCATTTCACACACACAAAACCAATGCTTCTACTTGCCGTTTATAGAGTGAAGCTCTGACACTGTTGTCTGTTGGAGCCGGAAGATTTTCTTTAAGGTAGTACGTCTGGTGTATTCCCACAAAAAGAAAAATGTCAATTTGTTTTCTAGACTTTTCTCTGTCTTTGTCCCGGTGTCGGGGAGGAGGGCTATGCCCCTGGTCAGCAGCCAGCCATGACCTACCACGGGGAGGAGAGAGTGGGCTTCCTTACTGAGGAGTCACAGAAACAGGAACCTTTAGTGATGGACTGCTTCACTGAGACTGCAACAGTGTTTACAGAAAACAGAGGTGTGTCAGTGCCTTTCCTTCCATCCCTCCTCAAAATGAACAGAGATAACAGAGGGAAATGGAGAGAGTAACAAATCACGTACTGTTCCTTTATCCTCACAGGCCATTCCCACAACCCTCAAGCTCAGAGATTACTCAACCAAGGTCAGATAAGCATGGAGGAGCATGGACAACTGCCCGGGAGGCTGTGGGTGTTTAATTCAGAACCACAGGTTTCTGCACTTCTCTGTCATCAGCTGAACACTGACACTGAAGTCAAAAAACAGGAGGCAAAGAAATGGCTTGAGTAGTATCACATAAGTGTGAAATAGGGTGAAATAATGGTGAAATAGGGAAGCTGGTTTTCTCCAAGTTGGCTGGTGAGGCCTGGGAAGGCTTCTCAATGATGCTGAAGAAGCCCATTGTAGTCCAGCAGAATTCTGGTAAATATCTCAGAGTCTTTTTTTATCAAAGCACCTGTGGGATTCAAGGCAAAGTCAGAGTTTTTTTACTTTTATTATCAAGCTTGCCGTAGCAGAGGATAGGGCAGCTGCCAGAGAGGGGACCCGCTCAAGACCAGTGCTCACTGAGGCCTGAAGCCTGCAGTTGTTGCTTTGTAAACTAGTGTTCTCCTTTGCTTAAAAAAATATAGAATATTGCGGATAATGATGTAACAGTTCATGGATATTTAGCGATTTATGATAATCATGGGGAATATGGAATTAATCAAAGAGGTGTGGTGTATTGGGGAAGGACACGAAGAAGCCAGGTGACCACTCCTGGTTAATAAAGGGTATAAAAAAAGTGTGGATTTTCTGGGATGATTTCAGTTGCGTCTGGACACAGGGCGACTCAGAATTAACACTTGTTTGGAAAGCCTCAGTTCGTCAATTAAAGCTTGAAGCTTATCCTTTATTAACATGAAGCCGCTTCAGGAGTCTTTATCTTAATAGCCGTGACAAGGGACGCTTTGGTCAAGGCAGTAGGCTCCAGAACATCCCAATCGCAAATAAATGCCGTAGACCCAACTGACCACAACTACTGCCAACAACTAACACAGCATTCAACACACCTCCAAAACACAACACAACGTAGGTCTAGCAAACCAATGCAATAGCATTTATATAATTAATATAATCATGTTAGGGTCCAGGTAAAATAATTATAAACCCCTTTGGGGCTACTCACCTCTGAACTTTGTCCACTTTAAGCATGTACTAAGACATGAATGATCATTTCTATATTTCAGGTTATCATCTCTCTCTTGCAGTGACTGGGAGGGTGGTGCTTCAGACTATATTTCAATTTCAGTGTGGAGACAGTGAGGAGTGTCTAATTCAGTGTAATAACTTATTGGGAGGAACTGTGGGAATATTTCTGGGAGTTTTCTGATTGTTTCAACAGATCTTTCCCCCCCAATTACTGTGCTAACCTCTTTTTAGACAGATCTTCTGAAGCTTGAAGCACCTCCTCCCAACTGAAACAGCAGCTGAGCCAAGAACAGTAGAACAAAAGAGAAAAACAAACATGTGGGAGGAACTGAGGGGTTTCTTTGTGGCTGTTGGTATTCAGGCCCATGCTTCGTGTAGTGATATTACTTTCAGACTGGTTTTTAGAGTAGGACAAACCAGGAGACCACACACGTCAAACCACAGGGTCGGAGTTACAGTGCAGTGTGTGTGTTTTATAGAGGAGAACTGCCTGGGCGTGTGCTACATGTGGCAGATTCTCGGTTTAATGTGTTGCTGCATGTAATTAATCATATGCTTCATCTAAGATAGTGATAGTACTGGGAGACAGGAGCACATCTAGGATTATTCAGCACTTTAGCAGCCACCTGGGAAAACACAGTCAACACCTAGGAGAACCCTAGCAGCAGCCTGGGATAACATTACACTGTCCTGGCCTACTTTGACAGAGAGGACACAATGGTTTGACTTTTGTTAAAGTATAGAAGAGAAAGGCACAAGAAGCTAACTGCTTCACACACACACACAATACATATACGTCTATTATAATATGTATTCTCTCTCTCTCTCACTCATTCATTCATTGTCTGTAACCCTTATCCAATTCAGGGTCGCGGTGGGTCCAGAGCCTACCTGGAATCATTGGGCGCAAGGCAGGAATACACCCTGGAGGGGCACCAGTCCTTCACAGGGCAACACACACACACACACACACACCTACGGACACTTTTGAGTTGCCAATCCACCTACCAACGTGTGTTTTTGGACTGTGGGAGGAAACTGGAGCACCCAGAGGAAACCCACGCAGACACAGAGGGAACACACCACACTCCTCACAGACAGTCACCCGGAGGAAACCCACGCGGACACAGGGAGAACACACCACACTCCTCACAGACAGTCACCAAGAGGAAACCCACGCAGACACAGGAAGAACACACCACACTCCTCACAGACAGTCACCCGGAGCTGGATTCGAACCCACAACCTCCAGGTCCCTGGAGCTGTGTGACTGCGACACCTACCTGCTGCGCCACCGTGCCGCCCTCTCTCTCTCTCATAATAATGATAAAACAACACATTAATTTTACATCTACTGTATATTACATCTACTGTATTACAATCAACAGATGCAACTCCTGATTAAAAGCTGTGTTCTGGCCACAGTGCGGTTCACTGATCTGACCTCGTGACCCTTGGTGATCAGACAGTTACAAGGTTAATTGATGGTCTGTGTTCAGGGGTTTAAGACCTTTGTCAGATAACAGTCCACAGCAAGTGTTTTTCTCTTCTCCCTCTCTCTCTCTCACACACACACACGAGGGCACACAGTGAGCTCAGGCCATGTCTGGTGGGTGTATTTATAAGTAATGAAGCCCGCCTAGCTTTGCATGCCACAGATGCTTCGGGTTTTACCAGAACAGTGACCAAAGGCCAGCCGCATTCCTCAAACCCTCAACTTCATCACACACACACACTTACACACATGGCCTCGGTCTGAGTGTCACTGTCTTTCTGTATATCATTCTCTTCATAACACAAGAGGAAAAACACTGTGGCGTCGATACTAAGAAAGCCACTGATTACACACATTTGACCAGTCGTCTCTGCTGGAGGGGGTGGTGTATCTCTTATAAACTCCTATAAACTTTTGTAAATTTAAACTATTATCTCCTATAAACTCCTGTAATTTAAGTGTTTACATCACAAAAGAATTTTAACAAATTTATTCATTCATTCATTTTCTTTAACTGTTTTATACTCTTCGGGGTCACAGTGTGTCCAGAGCCTACCTGGAATCACTGGGCGCAGGGCAGAAACACACTCAAACCTGTGGACAATTTCACACACTCACCCAGTCTCTCACACACTGAGTGGAGGTGGGGATCTCTGACTCATTATTGCAGTCAAAGACATTGTAGAATTCTGTATTTATGTGGTACATGTTTTGTTCCACTATTAGAACCAGCCTTTGTTGTGCTTAGTGGTGGAGATATCGGTGCAATGGAAGCCCAGGTTCTGGAAAACATGAGAACATTTCTGCAAGAGCAAACGGAAAGAAATTGGACGAGTGGGGCACAGTAAAGCAGAGGTCTCAGAGAGCCAGGACTTCCTCCTGCAGGATTATTTCAACAGGACAATAAAACCAAACAACTGTGGTCAGGTTTCAGTCCTCTCACTTCACTTTCATTTACCACACGCGTCACTCTCTCCCAGATGGTCAGGGTGTTCTCAGCTGGAGAAGTCCTCTCAATGTCTGGACTTCTCTTTCTCCTCAAGGCTGTGCAGAGACTGTATAGTGGAACCTTTTGTGCCATTAAAAATAAATAAATAAATAAATAAATAAATAGTAAAATTGCAGTTCATATAATGCAGTGTTGAGCGATACAAAGCAACTCCCAACATGCCCCGTTCTCCCAGTGAGAAAGAATTTGTTATTCTTGGATGTTGTGCTGTCATTTTCAGGATCCAGGCCGGGATTTTAAAATGGCCGGCTGTTATGGCACTACACTTGGCCTGTCAGGTGCATTAACAGTTGCAGCTATGGCATTATGCCAGTTGGCTATTTTAAAACCCTGGACTGGAACCTGGATCCAAGTACAAGATATGAAGACTAAGATTGCTGTGTTGTCCTTGCCTAGACACATTTCCTACAGTACGGTCTTGCCTTGTGAACACAATCTGAAGAAAAAAGGGGAAAAATAGATAAATAAAAGAAATGTTATAAAAGCATGAAAGAAAAAAAAGGGGGGGGGGGGGCATCACATGTGTAAATCCCACCATAAATTTATAAGAGAAACAGCTCCACTTTTACACTAAAGACATCTAAATGTGAAACAAAAGTTGTTCAAATGAAAGAATTATTTTAAACCATGAATATATTTCATTTTTGGGGAAGATCAAAAACAAAAAAAAAAAGAATGAAGTGTCTTTTAAATATTAAAGTCAGTGATAAAGTGAAATTAGAAGGTATTTATGAAGCAATTTTACATTACATTTACATAATGTGGTTTAATTCTTCTTAATAAGAAGTAGAACACAAACCTACAAAATAACCTTGTTGCGTTTTGACTTCAGCTCGACTTTCAGTGCAGTTTGAGCTGACCTTCTGTTCCAGTGGCATTCCGCCATTCAATAAAAAGTCCAAAGGCTGTGTTGAGGCTGAATGTGGGACTGGCACACTGACCCATACTGTGGAGAAACTGGGCCATTTCTAATTTTACATTATGTTTTACATTTTGTGAACTCTAATGAATACAGTAAGTATTAGAGTAATGTAAAAAGCTTTAAATTTAAATGTATTTCATGTTACGTCTCACACTGAAGCTGGGCAGGAATCTGGCATCTGTTTAATGAAGTAAATAGTGACCCCTTGCCAATGTAGAAAAGCCTGGCCCAGAAAATGCTCAGAGATCTGGTCGTTTTAAAGTCGACACACTTCTACACATTCATTAAAAAAAAAAAAAAGGATGTGTCTTAAAGCTTGCTGACATTCACTCATCTAACGTTCACAAATTTAGCTTCTTAACATGAATCATATGTATTTTACTCAGACTACTTCCAGGATTTGTACTGTGTGTACAAATTATAGTTCATGTTTCATGGATGTACATGTGAACACAAACACTAAGCTCCAAAGGGTAGAAGCAGCAGAGAATTTTTTTTCTGCCAGTGTCCTCTGTAACGTTTTTCTTAACAGTTTACAACCACCAGGGGAATCAAGAGAGAATTTCATCTCTGTTGCAATAGAAGCTGCTTCTAAGAAACTGTTACACAAGGTATCAGAACATTTCTGTGAGGATTTGTTGGCAGTCAAAACATGCACAAGAACATTGAATGATCAGCAGAGGACAGGAATGCACTTTCCCTGCTCTGAAGCTCAGCAGTCTGGGTTTCACACTCTAGCCCCCATGCTTGGAGATATATACATACATATTATATATACATCTTTTTTTGCCAAAATATGACCGTAAAGAAGAAACCTGGTCTAAATACTGCTCTGATTTTAGACTTCTGGTAGTCTTAGGGCTGAAAGGCCATTCATGGTCTTGTGATACTTTTTCCGTCCCTGTCTTTTTCCACTCATCTCTACGTGGGATGATGGTATGATGTCAATGCCAGTGGGAGGAGAACAGTGAGCGGGACAGTACTGTGGCTTTTTCCCCAGATCTTTAGAGTGCAAGCACTGTGCTGAGCCTTCTTTGTGTCACCGAGAGTGGGCTTTGAAAAGTATAACACAAGTGATAGACTGAAGTGAGTGGAGGCTAGCGATATAAAAATGAACAATCTATTCCATACCAGTTCCCAGATGACGTAGATGGAATTCCACCATAAACAAGACCTTCTCCATGTGTCCACTTTCATTTAATCAGATGTTGATTATTATTTGGTCTTTCTATTGTTCGGTCTAAAATGACTTTGAATGAATCCTTGTTTCATTAACATAAATAATCTTTTATAACGTGTTTTCTGTACAGTGACCATATGCCGCACACTGGCTGGGGTCATCTGAGGCTTCAGACACTTCACACCAGGCCGCAGCATTCTGTTAGCGTGGGCATGCTAGTCAGCTGCCAGAGGAATAAGCCCCTGTACTGTTCACTCTTTGTAGTGACTGTTCAGAATCTGTGTGTGTGTGTGTGTGTGTGTGTGTGTGTAAACCATTCTGTGGACCTATGTGTCTGATATCCTTATTGACGCTATCGATATCAATAAGGCAGTGTTTTAATTGTGCGGGTCATAGAGTGGCGGTCTTTGTTGTGGACACATTGGACAGTAGAGGGAGTGCTCAGTAATCTCCGTACAATGTTGCTTTAGGCGTTAATAGCTTCAGTTTACATTAATTTCTGTATAAACCACTTAAAACTATTGCAAACAAAAATCAGGCCTGGTTAATCATGGTCACATCACAATCTCTGGAAAGCCCTACATGTACTGAGGCAGACTGGCTAGTAAGTTGTCAACCTATCCATCATTAAATGGAACACTTCTATTTATTAATTAATTTATTTATTTTTTCACAATTTAAAATAACTCACTGTATTAATTTTCTTTCACTGTTTTTTTCAGTAGCTGTTGCTATGTGAAAATGGCGGAAATAGCAGATGTGTGGTGAACTGAAGTAATAAGTAAGTTTTTTTCTCTTTTATTTCTGAGCAGACGTAGCCAGAGTCAAATATTTTCAAGCATCTCTAAAACATGTTATTCATTAGGGCCAGTGAATAATATCCTGGAAATGCTTAGCTTTATTGCTGCCTTTAGGTGGTAGGTATCCTGATATCAATATGCTGCCTTCTAAGGCATGTGACAGCAAAAGAAGCAAGGAACTGTGTCTGCTACCTTGCTATGGACACAGCCAATGTGTTGTTCATTGTAATAAATGGCTTTTTTATCATTTTATTTATTTAATAAATGACTTTAATCATCTCATTTGCTAAACCTTCATTTAATTATATAACAATCATATTCACTGTGTTCCCTTTGCTCCACATGTACTCCGTCATATACGACAAGTCCTTCTGTGTTGTCTGACGCTGGGGTTTACTCGTCTATAACTCGTTATATAACCGCGATGGTGGAACTCGAGACTGAAATCATCTCGTCATGATGCTAAAATGATCCGGTCCATCCCACTCAACGTGACCAATGTCCAGTTGTCTGCTCTGGTAAAGGAGCACGTGTCTGTGGCCTGTGCTCCACACTGTTATGATACTCTAGCCCTGAACAGCTGCTATCCCCTTAATTAGTGTTACTACAGGGAGGCGTGATCTGGACGTGCCATAGAGTGGATGTCACTGTACAGTACACAACACCATAGAGAGACAAGCCACCTATTTTGATTTGGGGAAAATACATCTCCGTACTGCACCTGCAGCGATGGGCAAATTAACAATATATGGCCAGATATTTAGTCCTAGTTTGTCATGAATGGAGGTCCATCACTTCAATAGAGAGAGAGAGAGAGAGAGAGAGAGAGAGAGAGCATGGAGACAAAAAATATAAATACACGTGTTACTGGGATACTGCTGGACTCCAAGCACAGGTCAGGCTTCATAGTGCAGTGTTGCATTACATCTAGTACATCTCAGGATAATAAATCCAACAGAGCTTAATGATCTCTGCATTAAATTCCATTGCTCTTGTTATTGATACAGACTTTGTTCGTGAGCACATCGTGAGCAGTTCAGATTTCAGCTCGACATCAAACACTAAAAAACATCCTGGCACACAGGATCCACACCCACATTTTTACACCTAGGACTTGACTGCCCACCCCGTGTAAGTCAGGAGAATGAACTTTTATTATTACACTGTATTCAAACACTATGTGTCACCACATAATTAGTCAATACACTTTCGTACTTACATTCCCAGCTGTTAAAGCCCTGTCTGTGTTGTCTCTCTCTGAGCTGAAGACCATAGGGCCATAATGGTCAATCTCAACTCAAACAGCTGAGAGGGAGTCACTACATTTCTCTTGAATTAGTGCCAGGAGGTCTGCAGTGGTAAACATTAGTGTGTTCATTCAATCAGGCTGTTTTAGACTACATTTGGACCAAAAATGTGTAGACAACCTTGTTAAACACAGAATGGAACTTGTATAAAGCCCATAAGCGTGTATAATCTACATACAAACGCATTAAATGAAATAGAACTCTCTGGAGCAGCTGTGCATGAGTGTAAATACAGTATGTCAAAGTCCAAGAGTGGGTTAGAGGGGTTCAAGTAACACTATGTTGCACTCACTGACATGTGGATGCAGCGTACAGTGCGACTTGGATAATGTCTGTAGAAATATGAAATATGACGCCCTGGGGAAGCTCACCATGTACAATGCCAAGTGTGTGACAGAGGTCAGTTGTGGACTATAGAGGTAACTAAGCTGTGGAGCAATGGAACTGCATTCCCTTGAGAAACAGCACACCAGTACCTTTGGGGAGAGTTGTAGTGGTGTTTGTGATCAGAACTAATTTTCCAACATCAGCACCTGACCTCACTAATGCTCCCATGGCTGAATGCCTTCCCAGAGGAGAAGCTGCTCTACGAAGAACTGGAAGACCTAATGACTCTTATAAAGAATCTTAACAGGAAAAGATGGGATCAGAGTCTAATTTCTGCAGCTGAAGGTAAAATAGTAGGTGACAGCCAACAACAAAATCGAGTAGATGGCATGGCCTAATAAAATATGCAGCAACAAATAGACAACTGTCGGTTAAACTAGCAAAATGTACCCAAATAAATAGTGTGTATACCTTGTGAATATATTTCATGAAATAAAAATACAGCCAACATATACACAGACAGGTCTTATCCTCAGCAGAGTCACACAGCAGAGTCCATCAGACACAGCAGGTCTGTGTCTTTAAACAGGAGAACTATGGCATGGTCTCAGAGGAGCTTCTGCTGTTTCTCTAACTCTGCACTCCCATAACGCAGCTCACATTCCCAGCTGTTGGAACCCCGTCTGTCTCCTTTCTGATGACCAGAGGGCCACAGTGGTCAATCTCACAACTCAAACTGGCCGAACAGCTGAGCGGGAGTGTTTGCATATCCCTTGAATGCACTGTTAAACATTAGTCAATTTTTACAGGATTTTCTTATGTACTCAGTGCATTAGACTCATCTACAGCTGCTTTATACATAAGATCAGTGCTGTGTAGACTACAGTGGTATAAAGTTGTACTTTTGGGATGTGTTGTAGTGGTGTAGTGGGTGCAGAACTAGTCGTCCAACACAAGCATGCGACTTCACTAATATATTTAATGCTGAGAGTTACAGCATTACAGTTACAGTTACAGTTAATGGATGGATGGAAGGAACAGTTCTGGGTCCTAATGAAATGTCTGTGATCTGCTTTGGCCAAAATTCCACAAGGAGCAAACCCCACAGCAGCATCCTCCCCCTGTCTAAACAGCACTGTTCAGAAAGGCTGGTTCAGTGCCTGCTCCTTTAAATGATAATAAGCCGCTCACAGTTCACCCACAGCCCAGCGCACAGCAGTGAGGAATGAGAAGCTCTGGTTTTTAATCATTTTCATTGCGCTGTGATTAGAGGTAATCAGGCAAGGGAGTGGGGCAACTCTAAAATGTCCACACTTGACATCAGAAGTGGAACTGGATCAGAACAGCTCTCTTGGGCAGACCACCACCACCACAACAACAAAGACTGGGTGGTCTTGTTTCAGAGTTTGTGTTTTGGTGGGTTCTAGTTCCTCAAATTAATGTGCACATGCACTAAGCCTGTAATTTTTCATAGTAAATAGTCCTCTTTAAAGGGTTCATTAAATCCAAAAGGCCTGGGACAGAGCCTGAAAACAGTATGGACAGTCTGTCTCCGACAGTCACACATTGTCTTCTTAAAATCTATAAAGATGAAAAAAAGAAAGTGAACCGGATGGATGGTGGTGTGACAAACAGCAGTTTCCACAGCGCCGTTCTCACTCACACTCTCTCACTAAATGACAAGCTCTATTCTTTGTAGAGAAACATAATTGACAGACGGCAAACGGAGAACAGTCTGACAGCTTGTTAGAGCCGTTTCAGCCAGGCCTGGGGAACATCTGGGGACAGGAGACTGAGGAGGAAGAGAAGAAGGCATCAGAAAAATGTCAGCACACAACACAGAGGGCCTCTGATCAGCTTGAGAAATGGATGCTTCCAAGGCTTTTGTTTTTTTGGGCTTGGGCTGAACCATAACTATGGAATGAAAAGGAGGGGTCAGCGTGCTCCCTACAATAGTGACTTTTCACAGACAATCACTCTCAGTTTTCTGGCACTGAGAATGGAGGACCATTTCTCTGCCTGGCGTCTCGGTCACAAACAATTCACTCACTGGGGCTTAAGACACTTTGAGAATGGCCACTTTCATACTAAATAGTCAAAGGTTTGTGGATGACACCTCATCCATCTTTCTTCTGAAATGAAGGGTACTAATGGGTAGTTTGTCCCTCTTTTCTGCAATAACAGCCTGTAGTGTTCTGGGTGGACTTTACATCTGCTAAAACATGCGATGACATTCAGTCCTGGGAGTCTTATTAAGGGCAATACTCCACAGCCTTTTGACATGGAAACCTTACGCTTAGCTGCTGTAAATAACATACAAGTTGGCCATATAGCTTCCAGAAATTAACCAATAACTGTACTCAAATGTGATTTAGGGTTGGGCTTTTTAACAGTAAGACTGTATAGCATGGTATTTAAAAATGTGGTGTGTCAAATTTCTGTTTTGTGGCTCTGTACAAGGCCAGAGTTCATTCAAGTGTCTTTAAGAGAGCCACAGGGAGGGGGCACTGTGGGAGCTCACTGACTGGTGGATGTCACAGTCTGGAAATGGGTGGGGGGGTGAGGGCGGGGGGAGCACAAGCCCAGTAGCCCACTGGAGTTGTGAATCTAGTTTGGGTTAAAAGAAAGGAATGAAGCCGAAAACAGACACAATCCTCAGAACAGCCTTCACTCGACTTTGTGCTCACAGCTATGAGGCTTTATTTCTAAACGGTGTGTGATTTGAGCTGGAGTTTGCTACAAAATCATCTGCTGTAGTGTGCTAAACCACAAGTGCCAGTTATGCTTCTAAACATTTTCAGTACACCCAGTTGCTGGAATTTGCCGTGCTGAAATGTTTTTTTTTTAATCTTCAATGTGTGGTGCAGAATTGCACAGCACCAAAAGCCCTCCACTCAGCTTTGTGCTGACAGATATGAGGCTCATGCAGCCAGACAGCGCACCCCACGGTAACACTTTATGCTGTGTTTAAAATTTTGAGGTGGTATGATGCTATAAAAAATATGGATACTGCCTGTCCCCAGTGTGATTATATTTAATGTTTAAACATATGTCCAAATATAACATTGCACACTTGGGCATGCCTCTCACATGAATGCATGCTGTTAGACCTCTGTTGACCTTATTTCAGTGCTGAACCCAAAGTAATTCCCTGTCCATGCATATCAAGGAGTGTTATACGTTTTACCAGTAAAACATGAGCCGGGCCTATAACTCCTGTCCTCGCCCTGTTATCACTCCTCAGTGACCGGGACAGAGTGGTGTGTGAGGGTGTGTCCCTGAATCTCAAGGACATGCTAACTACTCAGTCCAGCATTTGAATTGTGTCAAAGGTCCAGGGTGGTCCCCTGTTGGAGGGTCTGAGGATGAGGTGACCATTAGCAAATATGTAATAAATGTATGATGTACGTTACACAACACAAACTAAGGTCAGAGACAGCAAGTGGGGCCATGTAGAGGACAGATTAATCAAACAGTAGAATCTTAAACTCCACTCTGTGTCTGTAGAAGTCTGGTAGTCTGTGTAATTATGTGAGTGACAAGGGTAAATGGTCTTCCCTGTCTCATGCCTGTCAGGACCCTTGCAGCTATGTTTTGAACTGACCGCAGACTTGTTTAGCTCCACTGACATCACCTGGGGTACACCGAACCGCAACAGCTCCAGAGCCTCTCTTCTCTTTTCTATGAACGTTTCCATTTTACTTATTTGTGTAAAATATAACCTTGTTACATATATTGCTTTAAAGGCAAATAACATAAGGTACAGGTATTACACAGATGCAGAATGATCTAACATCACTGCTCTGGTCCCTGTCACTACTTCTACATCTCAGTCTTCGCTGTAACAGTCTCCTCTCTGTGTCCTTCTCACTCCAAAATCCATCCTCAGTCGTCTCCTGAATTGTCTACAGAACATTTCTGTGCTTTCTCTCTACATTCTGCCTTCTTTTAAATTTTTTAACCTCCCTTCTTTGGGCAGATTATAATTGCAGGTTTGTTGGAGTAGTCTCTGTTTACTTTCCTCCTCCATCTTTCTCACACTGTTCATCACACACTCCAGTTCAGCTATTCTTCCCCCCCAACAATCCACACTTGCAGTGCTCTATGAGATCTGCCATGAGGAACTCATCTAACCACAGCAACTTGTGCTCCATCTCTTCCTTTTCCACTTTCGGCCTTTTTCTTCCTGTTTTATCACCTCATTCTCCATTAAAAGCAGTTCTTTCTGTTACTGGTTCATTTCTTCAAGGCGCTTGAAGTGGTTTGTGAAGGAGGAGGGTGTACGTTTGTCCAAGTCTTGTGCCCTGCTTTGTTTGTTAATTTCCCACCTTCACTAGAACTGCACTCATCTTTCCTGTTTCTAAATCACATTGTTGGTTTCCAGGGTTTTCCTCAGTGTGGCCCCAAAACACCTACACCTTCCTTGTACCTGTTGAATTTCAGATGTGTAGCATTTCCCAAAATGACTGGCTCTTTCTTCACAGCAGCTGAATCACTCCACTGAGATCCTAAGCTACGATTCTGTCTGACACTTAAAATACATGTTGTAATTTACTGCACCTATTTGAGTCAAGATTACAATCATGGGAACTATATTTTTGCAGATGTGGATAAATCAGATGTGGGTCCATCAGTCAGCAGATCACAACAACGACAGCTTAATAGCCTTAGGAGTAAATGCAGGAGTAGGAGTAAAGCCAAAACAACAGCCTGTGATTCATCAAACAAACCTGTACTCCAGGTCTGAACAGCAACCACACTGACCACAGCACTATCACTGGCCTCTCATTTCAGGGGGTGGTGAGGTAACAAGGCCCCAACACACATCTCTGACGCATGAAAACCACTCATGCTCATTATATGGGCTTCACTGTTCTGCCCCTGACTCTGCCCAGTGAGCCAGTCTCTTGTATACAGTCATAAAGAAGAATAATAGTATTTTAGCTTTATTACAATTTCACTACACAACAAAGCATCCTTACATACAGCTAAAAGCTTGCAGACACCTGTCCAACATTCCTTCTTTATACCAGATGTTAAAACACTGCTGTGATGATTTGATGGCACTGTAGCCACCACAATATAGCTGAGGTCAAGGACTGATGTGGGTAACTAGTTAGGAATCAGGGGAGGGGTGGGGTGGTTTCTAGCCAGTGCTGGACATTGACAAAGGCTCACGCATCACTGCAACTTTGTTTTTTTTTTAAACACACTTTCCATCCTGACTCAACTGATTAATGGTTCAATATTAGCTATGAGCAAACCATTCCTTACTTCATTTCTCTTCTTAGTCAGAGATACATACCACTGAAGTTATTTCCACTTGGCTTGGGCTTCAGTCTCGCCTTCCACCCATACACTCACCCACCCACCCACACTTCCTACCACACATTATCATGTGCTTTTTCACTGGGTGGATAATGTGGCTGAAGTGGAGATTTCAAAGTTCTTCTGAAGTCACACCAAACTGGTCGTCCAGCACAGGAGACAATACCCACAGCAAAAGGTCAACCACTGAGTCAGCATCCAGAGACAGTGACTGGGTTCACAATAAATAAATGAGTAAATAAGTAAATAAATAAGTCAAGTATTCAGTTTAGTTAGAAAATAATAAATGTGTGATTACTAATACATAACATCACATAACAAATGTTACACCAGCTATAAAGCAAACAATCTAACGTTAACCACAAACAAAAACTCTCCTTTTTTCACCATTAGATAATAATTTACAGATGAGCTATAAGAAAAATACTGATATTTTGATTTGTGAAGCGAACAAACATTAAAATTACAAACCCCCATTTCTGGAAAAGTTGGGAGATTTTGTAAAATGTAATAAAAACAAGTACCTGTGATGTGTTAATTCTCTTAAAGCTTTAATTAAGAGACAAACTCACAAAGATAAGATTTTCAATGTTATCACTGACCAAGACGATTGTACATATAAACACATTTACAACTCGATGCCTGCAAGACACGCCAATCATTTTTGGGACAGAGGCAAAACACTGAAAATGTACAGAATATTCAAGTTCCACTGATTTGAAACACTCCACTGCAACCAGGTGAATGTAAAAGATGTATATATTAATAAAAAAAGCATCCAGTAAAGGTTCAGTCTCAGCAGCAAAGAGGGGTGATGGCTCAAAAATGTGGGATCAAACTTTGTGAGAGAATTGTAAGATCAAAAAGAATAGGTTGCAAAAGGACCTTCCAGCCCTCAGCCCTCACTGCATGAGAAACTGTCACTCAACTCTGAGAAAATAGCCATGTGGGCACACACTTCAGAAAGCATGAATATATTTAATAGCACATAAGTTATGTACATATCATGTGCTTAACATAAGTAATAATACTTATTAAATGTTTATAGATACTCCAGGAGAAGCCACCACAGGACTGGAGAAACTGGGGAAATACCAGTTAAGTCATATCTAACACGGGTAAACTCGGGATTCTAGATGATACATGACTTTACAAGATGTGACGTATATTGTGACCTTTTACCTCTTCCTCTGGAGAAAATGGCAAATATGCATTTGAATCCTTTCATCATGTGTGTTCTCTGGAAATAAAGTCAAATATTATGATCAGATTTGTTTTTACTCAAAAAGCATGTAGTTATTTAATGAGAAATCACTTTTTTGGGACACGTGTACAGTGGGTGGATTTTCAGCCAAGCACCCGAACAAAGTGAAATTGTATTTACTACTTAACCATCTGGTACATACAACCTTCCGATTAGCACCCGTACGCAGCATGAAACTCAACTCCAAATAACAGAATGTAAACTGCACTTAACTGAAGTGAAGTATACCACATTATTCCTGCATCTTAATCATCTTAACATGTTTATTACACGGCACTAGTTTTCAAGTCTCATATTCCTGGGTATTCTGGTATATTTAGGTCTGTGGGTAACACGTCTTTTACTACATGTGAAAGATGATACAGTATATTTTACAGTGTCTCAGCCCCATACTGAGCATAGCCTCTGGACAGAGCTCCTGCACACGAGGGTGTGTGTAGCATTCTGTTGCATGACTCACTCTTTCCATAGCTGGCGACTGGCAATAGTCCAGCAAGGGATTAAAACATGGAGCTGCTGACCCACCACAACAGCTCAAACCACCTGCAGAATCACTGACCAACCTGTAGAGGGTGTGATCAAGAAGACAACCATATACTGCACAGATGATTCCAAAACCATAATGCTAGGAAGAGACCATAGCACCACCCCACCACCATAGATAGAGAGAGAGCTTGAGCCATCCCCTTAGACAAACACAGTAACGTTTATTGATCTGGAGGGCAGCTGAAGGTTCAGTCTGTGGAGCAGTAGAACTGTTCTCTGGAGTAATGGCACTCCCTCTGATATCTTTGTGAGGAGTAAGTGTGCGCGCTCTGCACATTTCCTTTGAAATCTAGGCAAGGAATGCCTCGTGCTATTCCTCTAGCCTCAAGGGTGAAGGGTGGCAGAGGAAATCCTGTTTGTGTTGAAGAAAACACATCTAACTTTACTCAGTCTGGAGGTCCAGGGGTCAAGGCCAGAGGGAGAGGGTGCGTGAGGTAACTCTGATATAAACATCACCAAAAACTAGTCAAGCCTGTTTCATTGACTGCCAGACAAAACCCCACAATACAATCTTTGACCTGGTGATATTTAGTCGAATACATGTATTTGGTTGTTGATGCCAGATATGGGATTCTGAAGAGTTAAGTTATTTTAAATAGACATTCACTTATGTTTAACATGAGCATAGGCAAAACATTTAGTTCTTCAGTGGATGTTTAAAATGCTAATAAAGAAGGTTTTTTTTTACAAAAATTGATTTTGTAAAAAAAAAATAAAAAAAAAAATAATAAAAAACACCGACATTCTATCATCTATCATGGGTCTTGTGTTTTGTCTGTAATACTGTATTTTTTTAATGGAATAACATTTTAAGGCAAATGTTAGACTGCATTATGCAGTTTGCACAGTACGAACTGATTACTATGAGTGTCTCTTATTAATAAACTACATTAGCGTTCTAGCTCATGTGCAAATCTAAGGAAGGAAACTTGAGACATTAAACATACCTCTCACCTGATACACTGTATTTAGGGGCAGCCAGGTCTGAATGTGAATTTGTACATATTTGACAAAAAAACAACCCTTCCCAAGATACATACAATGTGTATAAAATGTAGTTTTACAGTCGGCCATTCACAAATGTGCTATCACATTCAAACCTAAACAAGTCACTGACAGACCACATGGCCTGGTGCTCAGGGAACTGAGCTTGTAACCGGAACCCTAGACTGCGTCCCAGGCACCTTGGCTAGGGCTGGCCACCGCTCCAGGCATGTATGCTCACTGCCCCCTGGTGTTCACAAATGTGTGTGTAAATGTGTGTTTCACTGCACGGATTGGGTTAAATACAGATAAATTCTTGTGTGCGCAAGCACAGTGGCCAATAAAGTGATTCCAATTCTAATTCTGATTCATGCTGGGTTGCCAGATATTCATGAACATTTAGTAAAATATATATTTAGTAAAGTATTTTATCTTAAGACCAGGCTCATACATACACTTTACATTGTGATGCTTTCATTCCATGCACAAATGTCCCTAAACCTATAAACTACAACTAAATCTAACACCGACTCCGAAGATCCTTCTCTGGCAAGACTTTACAGCTCTGTTTCTTTAAGACTTTTTAGACTTTATAACAGACATATGGTATCTATTTTGAACAAGTGTGCAGTGATTGTAAAAATGTGTTGTGATTGTAGTGATTTTAAAACATCTGTGAATCATAACGTGTCTTTAACCAGTGATAAAGATATTTGTGATTCTCCTTTTTGTTTTACATGTCCTTCTTGTTGTACTGTTATTGCGAAACATTTTTGTTAAGCTATGGGAATGCTTTATGTTAATAGGTTCAGACCTTTCTGCCCAAACATTGCTTTAAAGAAGAAATCTGAAGCACTGTGGAAGTCTCATTTCTCCTTGGTCTGATTTTGTCTCACTAACTGGAAAATCTCAAGACCAGATTGCTGCACACCTACACCAAAGAATACCAGCAGACAATAGGCAGTGATGAGAGGCTGGAGTGTGTTATCTGGAAGAGGGCTGGACGCTCTATGATCTGCTGTATTGAGAGTGGGAGTCTGGCCAGGCTTGGCGACCGTTTCTCTGTCCACCTCGCTCGGCTGTGCCTCTGCTGGAATGTGATGACTGGCACAGTGAACAGAGCCCTGTATTCATCCCCTGCGGGACAGGGCTTTGGGCTGCTCTTCTGCTGCCAGGCTCATGGCTGCTGGACATGTGCTCTCCAGAGACTTTACTGTGCCTCCTGTCCCCTGATGGTCCAGCGTTAGAGACCTAATGTTATAATGAATTATTTGATATGCATATTTCCTTTCTCATCAACTCTAACCCATTACCTTCACACAGACACAGTATCAACACAGCAATTGGCAATTGGTGCTCCCTTGAGGAGAACTTTCAACTTGCTAAACATGAGTGAATGAGAATGTGAGCAAGTTAGAAACCAGCTGAACAGTGTGTTTTTTCTTGAAAAATGAGAAACTGTTTATGAATAATTCTGAAGGAGCAGTAAGAGCCATGACCTCATTATTGGCCAATCCAGGAGACATTTTCTGTTATATTTACCACACTGGAAAATAGCAGGTGTAAGGGAAAGGGTAACAATTGCACAGTGAATGTGATTATAAGTAGAAAGATTGATGGTCTATTTTTCCCTCACTTGATCATTTGAAGTCACACCTTCATTTGTCCAGAGGATATCATAGATCAGTGTTGTTTTCCTGAACAGGAAGGGTAGTAGATTTTAGTTCATCCTGAAGGCACCACTCTAAAAGTGCGGCTGATTACTAAGAGTCAAAAGCAACCTGAACTTTAAAGCATGTGTGGCAGATGTGGAAGGCTGTAGAAGATAGGACATAATTGTGTGGAGTGATGATGAATGGCATTGTTTGGATGAATGTGAAATGTGAAGGGGATAAAGCATATTTGAAAGTTTGTTGATATACCAAATATTTTATAGGTAGTTAAGCTTTAAATCAATATATCAGAAATGTGCTGTTGTTGCAGATTTGATGCCAAGTGATAAAGAATGTTGGAAAATGGTCAGGTGAATAAATACAGCTGTTTTTGGATGATAAACCACACCAATCTTGTAATTGGACCTGGAGAATATGAATTAAGAGCCTTAAAAACCTGGATGGGTGAACCATGTCCAATCTCTAAGAGACGTTTTAGAGATTCCTAAGAAAAACAGATGCAGTGGGCGAGGTTACTTTCTTGCAAATAAACTTCATGGAACTTCATGGAAACTAAAGCATATTTAAAGCATCTCTTTGGAAGCCACTGTAGCAACAGTAAACTTGAAGTAAATATTTTCAAGTCCTTTAACCCAGAAAGTGGCCAGGGACTTGTAACAATGCATTAATCTTAGTGAATAAATTGTTAGCCTCAGGTGACACTGAAGGGTCATTCATAGCAAAATAATACACACCACAAATACAATAACCATGCAGAGCAACCTTGCTCAATGCCAGGCTTTGGCTGAAGACTGTTAAAGCGCCTAGGCACTGGGCTGTGGAGCAGAAGAACCACATAATCTGGAGTGATGGAGTACCATTCAACAGCTTTCATATGAACTGGAGTGGTGTTCTTGGTCCATGTATTTACTGTAGCTGACCTTACTCATGTTCTCATGGCTGAATGTCATCAAATGCTCACAGAAATGCTCCAACATCTAGTATAAAGCCTTTTCAGAGGGGTACAAGCTAATACTCCAGCAAATGACAGACAAACTCCCAAGCTTTCAGAGCAGGTGTTCACAACGGTTGTATGTTTTGCTCGTGTCCTGTTAGCAGGACCACACATTCAGAAATATATTTAGTAGATTTATTAAAGTCTGGAATGTAACGGGCATGTGTCTGAATGACGCACGATGCAACTGCATAACTGTGACATTCCGTACCCCAATAAGACCACTGCTCTCTTTCACCCTGCATGTTGCACACTGCAGAGACTGATCAGCACAGTCAAGATACTAAAGTACTGAAGAAATAGTCTGAACCCAACTCCACAATTTTGCCCCATACGTCATAACCAAACATGTTTGGAGTTGCAAACTTACTTCTTTAGTTGAACATCTAATACACAGATTGGTAATAACTACCTATATGGTAATATGATAAAACATTGTTATAATAATAACTAAATGTACGTGCTGTAATTGTTAGTAAATTATTAATCAATATTTAATGTAGTAGAGATTCCAATACAAACTACAGAACAAGCCACTAATGGTGGTTTTCCATCACATGGGTCTGGCTCTACACGACTCAACATGCTTAAAGCTTGTCGCTTTTCCACTCGCACAACTCCCCTGTGATATGGAGCTGTGACATCGCAAAAACCCATCTCTAACAGGAATCGCTCGCTTTGAAATCCACAACAATGATGGTGGTATAGTTAGGCGTTTTTTAATCATTGTGTATTCACATGTTGTTTTAGTTTTTTGGACTAAGCACGGCTCCATGTCCCAGTTCTCACAGATCACTTTTACTTGTTGCATGTTCGGCTTTCCCTGGAAATTCAAGGAGCACATAAACCCCTTTGAAACACCTTGAGGTAAAGTTACGAGCTGCCGTTGTGAGTCCGATAAAAATAAATGTGAAAGCTGCTGTAACTTAAGAGATTTTATAAGGCGAGTTTGTGCTGGATTTGAATAAGCTCTGCATTTCATGGTGATTGACATGTCTCTGGCCAATCAGCGCTCTGCATGGTTTACACGTCACCATTTAGTAGATATTCTGCACTGTAGGAACCCAGAGCAAGCTGGGACTGAAAACTTGTTCCAGGGACCATGTACCAGATTTGGTCAGTGGAAAAGCAAAAAAGCTGTGCCGAGGCGAGTAGAGTCATGTTGGTTCCATGTAGAGGAAAAGCACCATAACATTATCATTGTTATGATCACAATAAGCGACAGGCCATATAGTACTGTTGCCGATCTGGTATTTCCCATCTCAGATGACCTGATTTCCCATGGTGGGCCTATACATAAGTCTCAGCAGGGGGTCTCAGATTTAACGGCTCAGTTACTCCCCTCCTCGGGTGTGATGCCTCAAATATTAATGACTACAGATTCCATCAGAGTATACACAGGTTGGAAGATTAATTCATTGCTTGTGCCTTAAAGGGCAATAAGTCATTTTTACACTTTGTGTCATGAAAGTGTTTATTCATTTTCCCCAAAAAATGTTAGATTTAAATGTCTGTGTAGTGGCTGAATAAGTAGGTTATGGTCCATTGAGTCTCCCTCTTGGGGGTTGTGGATAAGTATTTTATTATAAACATATATTGTATTTGAGGTAAATATGTACAACTGTATTTATTGTAAAAATGTTATGATGGTTTCTGAGGTGAAGAGGAATAATGGAAAAAAATGACTGATGGCATTTTAAGTGCAATCAGAGAAAGCACAAATAGAAGCAGGAAGTTCAGCGGACCATGATGAACACTGAAGTTAAGGAGAGAAGTAAACAAAAGCCCTTTCCTGACTCCACACCCCACACTGTAGCCCCTTTAAGTCTGTGTTCCTGGGGCTTGATTGGTGTTTGGACAGTAGACAATGTTTCTTCCTCTACATCCACATTTTTTGGTGCTAATATTTTTGGAGCAAAAGGATGAGGAAAACGTTAACTCTAAGACATTGGAACGTCCTATGATTTAATCTGGGACTCTCTACAGGGTACAGGCCACGGTGGACGATCTGACCTAATTCAAACACAGATTCTGGGCATTCTGCCCCTTTAAGAGATTGGCAAGTGTTTTGTTTTACTTAGTTCTGCCTAAAAAAATAAAGCTTCCCTCTTTGGGAGTTTTGCTCTATGGCCAAATTTCACCTAAATGGCTCTCTTTAAAAGACCTTAAATATAATTACACAATAATCACTTAATAATTAGTTATTAAATAACAAGCATTGGATGTAAAATGTCATGTCTTGCCATAGTACATAGTTAATTTAAAATAAGTGCTGAGGGTGTGGTTTAGAGGTCTGTTGCTCTATCTGCAAAAGTTTGTGGACACATCAGTGCAATAAGGAACTGATGACGGATGTCATTTTGGGTCACAATATCCACTCCAACCCACTCCACTCCTTCACACTAGAGAACACAGTCACAATGCTCTGGATTATGTGCAGTTGCTCCAGAGTGTCTATATATAGTCTATTAAGGATAATGTAAATTGATCAAAATGTACATATTGATCATAATTTACATATATGCAAATATACTTCTATTTACCAACAAGCCATGCTTCAACCACATTCACTGAGGTGATTTTTTCCTTTCAAAACAAAGCTTAACCCCCAGGCAAAACTGACAGTACAACAAGCAAAGCAGATATAATAATAAACCTAAAGTCCAAGGCGTCAACTAACATTGATTCGAGAAAGGAAAGAGGGTACAGTAATGCAATCCATCCTCTCTCAGCCTAGGTAAAATACCGCCACACCCACAGCAGAACTGAAATCTGAAGCTAAGTATGTTAGCCTCCAGTGCCCCAGAGTCAGATTCTCTGTCTCTCACTCTATTTCTTTCCTCCCTCTCCCACTCTTTCATGCTCTCACTCGGTCTGAACTCAGATGAAACCCATCCTGCCGAGCCCTGGGATGCCTTTAGCTCTGCAGTGCATCGATTTGCACTTACACTAACATCATATGACGCTTGCAGTGCACCGGTATCCACCCGCCGTGTGTCACTTTCAATCTGCCACTCTCTCTCCGAGTGTTTGTTTTCAGAGATCCAAGGGAGTAAATCCCAAAACATCACCTAGTCTTCAAACACTGACCTGTTATTACTTTGGTTTCCTGGATCTTCACAGCTTTGGCTTCTAAAACAGAGAGAAATGCAAACATATTTGGCCACTAAAGATTTACTGTGTTTTAAGTGCCATGTCCAAGGGCTAAAAAAGGCACTTCAGCTGTGCATTTTGAGAAAGAAGGAAGCTCAGTTTCTTCCAGTAGATTGAACAATCCCAAGTCCACTTCTCTAATGTCAGGCCTTGGCTGAAATCCTTAATGCTGTGTTTTACATTATGACCTTTTCCTTTTGAAACTTTTTAAAATTCAGAAAAATACATCCACACTCAACACTTTTTTTATATATTGGAAGACTAAGCTCTGAGAGTGCGGACTACCTTTTCTTAATTTTGAAGAATTTCTTAAAGAACAGTTTGGCATACAGGGGTTGGACAATGAGAGTGAAACACCTGGTTTTAGACCACAGTAATGTATTAGTGTGGTGTAGGGCCTCCTTTTGCAGCCAATACAGCGTCAGTTCGTCTTGGGAATGACATACACAAGTCCTGCACAGTGGTCAGAGGGATTTGAAGCCATTCTTCTTGCAGGATAGTGGCCAGGTCTCTACGTGATGCTGGTGGAGGAAAACGTTTCCTGACTCGCTCCTCCAAAACACCCCAAAGTGGCTCAATAATATTTAGATCTGGTGACTGTGCAGGCCATGGGAGATGTTCAACTTCACTTTCATGTTCATCAAACCAGTCTTTCACCAGTCTCACTGTGTGTATTGGTGCATTGTCGTCCTGATACACGGCACCGCCTTCAGGACACAATGTTTGAACCATTGGATGCACATGGTCCTCCAGAATGGTTCGGTAGTCCTTGGCAGTGACGCGCCCATCTAGCACAAGTATTGGGCCAAGGGAATGCCATGACATGGCAGCCCAAACCATCACTGATCCGCCCCCATGCTTCACTCTGGCTTCTCCACACTGTAACTCTCCTGGATGTGGGGAAAACAGTAAAGGTGGACTCAGAACAATACATGTTTTACATTGTCCACAGCTCAAAATTTGCGCTCCTTGCACCATTGAAACTGACGTTTGGCATTGGCGTGTGTGACCAAAGGTTTGGCTACAGCAGCCCGGCCGTGTGTATTGACCCTGTGGAGCTCCCGACGGACAGTTCTGGTGGAAACAGGAGAGTTCAGGTGCACATTTAATTCTGCCGTGATTTGGGCAGCCGTGGTTTTCTGTTTTTCGGATACAGTCCGGGTCAGCACCCGAACTTTCCTTTCAGCTTCCTCTTGCGTCCACAGTTAATCCTGTTGGATGTGTTTCGTCCTTCTTGGTGGTGTGCTGACGTTACCCTGGATACCGTGGCTCTTGATACATTACAATGACTTGCTGTCTCGGTCACAGATGCACCAGCAAGACGTGCACCAACAATTTGTCCTCTTTTGAACTGTATGGGTATGTCACCCATAATGTTGTGTGCATTGCAATATTTTGAGCAAAACTGTGCTCTTACCCTCTGCTAATTAACCCTTCACACTCTGCTCTTACTGGTGCAATGTGGAGTTAATGAAGATTGGTCACCAGGCTGCTCCAATTTAGCCATGAAACCTCCCACACAAAAATGACAGGTGTTTCACTTTCATTGTCCAACCCCTGTAGGCTCTGTGGTGGTCTTGTGGGAGTCCTGACCACTGAAACACAGGGTGAAATGAAGCAAATGAAGTATGCAGAGCAACACAGTCTGACTGTAGGTCTACAAAGTGCACATATATGATCAGAGGAGCTGAGAGAAGGGGCTATGAGTGCAGAAACAAGGAGATTATTTCCTTTGAGGTTTCCTATGATTTTCTGTATCAGTAAAAGTCAGATTGATTCAGCGGCACAAGCAGAGCGATTGTTAGCAGTGTCCGTTACATTAGCCACAGACTTGTTTTGGCCCCTCACACATCTGTGGTATGCCTTAAAGCAGCCAGGCCACTTGAGAGGCGCAAGGCTGCTACATATATAGCCTGCTATTACATTTCACTCACGTTCTAAGCTAAAGCATGTAGGATAGTAGTGTGTTTCAGTCTGAGGGAGATCACCTGATTGGTTGGATTGTCATGACTTCATAGGGCAAACTATTACTGGGAGAAAGGGGCAGAGTGTGTGTGTGTGTGTGTTACCAGAATGGCTGTAACATCTCCTTAATGTGATCTTGTTTACAGTTAATAAGACAGTACATTTCTAACTCCACCTACTGCCAATGACCACAGAACTGTTGATGTTCACTGTCCCGGGAGATGTCCTCTCAGCTCTGAAGTCTAAACTACACACCAAAATCACCTGGCACTTTAAGTCTGAAGGATATTGAACTACAAAGACGTCCACACCTCCAGTTTCAGTGACTCCAGTCCTATCAACCCTGAGGCTACTGGATGGACTTGGCAGGACTGTCAGACATTTATTTCATCCTAGTGACGTCAGCGGAGCCAGTGGTGTAACTGTGAAGGGCCCAGAGCAATGAAGAACGAGAGAATGAGATCACCACAAAACTGTAAATTATTAAGAATGTTTTTTTCAGCATACAGAGATAGAACAAGGCAATCATCCACAAAAGGGTCCTGAGCCACTGGTCAAACATTTTAAGGGAATATATTGTAAAAGTTAAATAACAAATAAAAAAATCACTATATCACTACATTAGTTTGGGGATCTGGAGGCCACTCACACTTCGGGAAACATACCTCCTAAGTAAGGTTTTGTAGGCTGCCTAAGTCTGAAAACATGATATTGGGGGGGAAGGGGAAAAAAAAAAGTAAGAGAGCACTGAGTAAACATGAAGAAAGAGAACAGAGCAAAAACGGCTAAAAAAAAAAAACAGAGCTTCTGCTCCTTGCTCCTCACAGCTGTGCACTCGGGGGCGGGGTGAACAACGAGCGGCTCATTATCATTTAAAGGAACAGGCGTTGAAACCCACTGTTCAGAACAGCGCTGTTTAGACTGGGGGAGAACACAGCTTTAGTGTTTGATCCTTGTGGCATTTTGACCAAAATGTGTTCCCTTGTGGAAAAATGGATAGAATGTGCCTTTTTTAAATTTAGTAACTGGAAAGACTTCCTCATTACATTTCATCATTGTTTTTTATTGCACTGAAATGAATAGAATGGTTGTGAGCCATATTTGGAGAAATCAGTTTGATCTCTGCTGTATTATGATTGTGTCCAGGCAGCGAGCCCTGGCTGGGCGACATTAGTTGCTGTGGTTACCGTTGCTGGTGTAGATAATCATGTCTCTAAGCGGGAGAGAAATCGGAGCTGTGAATCAGTGAGTCACCTCTCCCACAGCTTCACACGGCCTTATCAATCATTCATCCCACAGGAAGAGAGCGCATGGGGCAACTTAACACATCACAATCAGCCCCAGGTCCAGTTACAGCCAGCTCAGAAACACTAATCACACTGACCATCAGCCTGTGTGCTCTGGTGCTGGAGAGACCAAAAAAAAGGGGTGATTATTTATTACTAGTTAAAAGTGTCCTTCAGTCGCACAATCATGTTGTAATCATCCATAGAAAAGTCTTAAAAGAAAAGGCATGCTCTGAAACAGCTGGAGCATCATAACCATCATAATGGAGCATCATCCAATAACTGAAGATTGGGATCCAGAACTCCAGTTCAACCATCTTCTGTACTTGGCCTCACTGATGCTCTCAAGGCTTAAAGCCATCACATCCTCACAGCAATGTTCCAGCATCTCAGAGTCAAGGCTCTTTGTCCAGCAAAAGGGATAAACAGGTTAGTTAACAGAGTTTTTTTGTTTTTCTTCATGATTTTTCCTACTTCTTCTAAAGTGTCCCTTTATAGACAGATCTCTCTGGATCTATCACGGCCAGTGTGATTAATAATGGCTTTCTTTAACAAAAAACTGGCATCACTGTCCTTTTACATTTTCACTATGCACTGTAATACATTTCTCCAGCTTCAACTCAAAAACCTGAGTTCAAAAGTTCAAAAACTGCCTTAATTTTTGTTTTTAATTCAATTACAATCATATTTCCAGCTCAAGTTTGAGCCAAGTTTGGTTTTGAATTATTTTCTGAGAGTTGATTTGACTTTCAACGGCTGAAGTTACATTGGAACAACAAGCAGTTTAAAGTACACGACTCATTCCAATGTAGGTATTAAGTTAAAGGAAGTATTGACATTACATTTTTTAATTTATTTTAGATGACCAGTGTCAAGGAGAACATCCAGCGTCATAGTAGCATTTATTAACTCTTTATTACAACTCTCTGAAAAGAACACCAGGGAATAAGAACAAACGGCTGGCAGAATTTGGGCATGGTTTGTAAAGAGGCTCAGCCGGAACTTTATCAAAGCTGTTTTACTCTGAGAATGAGGGCTCTGACGAAACACAGTTCTTGCTACAAAGACCTAACGGATCCAAACACCAATAAACAACCTAAAAGCATCATATATATAACTCCCACCATCACAGAACACAAAAATGAAAATAAAAACTCAAAAAAGTGAAAAATGTGGGCCCGCGGTGCATGCTGGGAGCTCTTCCTGAGCGTACGAAAGCACCGCCCATAGCCATCACTCAGTTTCAAGTTCATTTCACTCCTTAAAAATTTCCTCTTCATTGGATTAATTTAAAAAATTTGAGTTGAAAGTCTGAAAACTCAAAATCCAGTTGAAATCACAAAACCTAATATGATAAGTTCAGATAAATGACAAAAATATATTGTCATGGCTTACTGCTTCATTTTTTTACTGTGTGATTTAAGACATTTACAGGGGGACATTAAGAAAAACTCACTCTTGCAGCGCATGTGCACAGAAGCCACCAAACCACAAACTGTGAAATAAGACCAACCAGTCGCTTTTTCATGAGCTGCCTATATCTGAAAGCCTGGGATAAAACAAGCTGCTCTGATTAAGTTCCACTTCACACGTCTAGTGCAGGCTCATGAGGATAATACCATGCATCACTAGAGCTTCTGTGCACCTCGGTTACTTTGCACTTGTGTGTGGATGGTGTGGGGCACATTGCCATTTAAAGGAGAAGGCTGAAATGGGCCGTTCAGTACCAGGCTGTTTAGACAAGGGAAGAACATGTACTTAATTCCTGTGCTACAAAACAGACTAGAACTGTGCTCCTTGGGGAAAAGGGGGATGCTGTGTTCCTTTAAGAAATTATCTGTATAAATTCATTGTTACCTCTGAATAAGAGCACACACACTTAGCCACATGTCCTCCAGATTTGGACACACATTATATATATATATATATATATATATATATATATATATATATATATATATATATATATATATATATATATATAAAAACAGGATATTCATTGATATACTGCCTTTTCCTCTGCACATTCCTGAAGGGTGTGTGTCCCATATGCACCATATAGTGAGCCATCTAAGGGACTGGTTTTCAAATAAACCTATCTGAATGGGATAAATACAAGCAGCTGTGAAACCCCTTACACAACAACCCCCCCCCCCACCCCCTCCCAAAACTGAACACTCCACCCCACTATGACACACATGAGAAATGTGTGTTATCATGCTCACAAAAAAATAAAAAATACCTCCTTTTCCTCTGCATCTGGATTGAGGCAGGGCCCTGCAGCCTGAGGACTTGTTAAAACAGACTGGGAATGTTATTTTAGCTCCATATGTTCAACACGCAACTTGAAATTGGACACTGGAATCATACAGAGATCTGCACATGCTTCGAGATTGGTTTTCAGTTATGGCTTTAGTGTCAAAACCCTCTTAGGTTTCTTCACTTATTCATTATAAAGGGTCGTTCTGACCCATGTTATCTGTCCTGGGGCAGCCCTGACTTAATGATTAGAGAAGAGGTCTGGGATTGGGAGGTCACCAGTTCCATTAACCTAGAACAGCTGGAAAGTTGGGGGAGTGGGGAATGTGAAAGCAGCACTATATCCTCCCACAACATCCACAGCTGAAATGACACTGAGCAAGGCACCAACTCCCCAACTGCTCCTCTGCCACTGGAATGGCTTCCAACTGCTGTGTGTGTGTGTATGTAATCACCACCACTAGTGCACTAGTTTGTGTGTGTTCACTGCTATAAAATTAGTTAAATGACAATTTTATTCTAATCTATTCAATGAAAATAAAAGAATATATGTGGATGTTTATATTTAAAATGTAGTGCTGTGTAGCTCAGGATTATAGTCCTCCTTTTCACCAGTGTGACAGAATATCAATATCTACATTACGCTGAAATAAAATGCATCATTAAAACTGGAAATCCAGATCCTGACTGATAGCCTAACTACTCCTTCTCAATCTAATTTATTCAAACATCTGTAAATGCTTTGTTTATTATGATTTATATGTTTTACTATGTATTACGTTCACAGTGTGAGATGTCAGTGTCAGAACAATGTCAGTGTGCTTATGTTCAGTTACAGTTAGGAAGACCATCTTTTTCCATTTTAATTAATTAATTAAAAGAAATGCTACTATGTAATTCATCTAAAAAATAACATGACATTTTCTTTGAGGATGCAATTTGCAAACATTCAATATGTTACATACATTTAGAGCTTGTCTATGTCTGCCTCTTTATGTCAGTGTAGGTCTGTGTCCTGTGTCTGTTTGTCCATGTACTGTATGTAACACACTTAAAGATGATGTTCACAAGTTTAATAAAAAAAAAAAAAACACTGACTGATTGTTTCCCCCTCCCTCTACTCTGGATAAGAGCATCTTCCAAACGTTTCAAAAAGAGTACACTCTTCATGTGTGTCCCTATAAGACATTTTATTTAGTGACTGCTATACCACATCCAGTAAGTAATGGAGCTAATGGACTTCTACTGTTTGAGGTTAACACTTTGACTGTGCAGTAATCACCAGTAACTGATAAAGAGCAGTGTGTGTGTGTGTGTGTGTGTGTGTGTGTATTAAGCTGAAATTTTAGACTACAAAATCAAGACTTGGTGGACAATACTAGAACTATTAATTATACAGCTAACATAAGATGTCCGGTGCAGTCTGTCAATGCCCAGAGAGGTGTGAACATGGTCAGTGTGTGTGTGAGGCGTGAGAGCACTTGCGTGTTCAGTTGCCAGCTCTCTTTTGTTTTCATGGGTGATTCATTTGGCATGACTGGATTGTGTAACAGCTAATTAATTGATTCTGAAAGACTGCGGAACATTGGAGATTCATAGAGACACACACCAGGGGGTCCGACTGAAATCAAATGAGGTGTGTTTTTTGGAAATAAACCAAATTCTGAACTGTTATTAATTTAACTGGTTCATTAACAAGGTCAGGTCCTGATAATAGATGATTAGATCACAAATTCCAATCCAGCGCATCCCATAAGTGATGTGTCAGATAAATCGACTCCTCGACATCCCTCTAGCCAACACTTAGCATTGTGCATAGTGACATTAACCCCATGCGCAGCTGCTTAGGTGTGTCCCACATGTCGCGCTTTTCTGTGGAAATGATACAATCTGAGCTTACACAACAGAATATCTGGTGCACCTTAAAAGAGCTGAAATCATGCTAATAATGAGGGAAAACCCTCATAATTTTAAGCTTTGAAAGGTTAGCAATACCGGAGTTGTGGGCTTGTGCAATGCCATAATTAGCACTTGACCTTAAAACATAACCTTAATCATAATGCTCAACAAACGCAAAACACTTCAGTTCTAACCTTTAAGAATTTACACCAGTTCAGGGTAAGGTTTAAGTTTGTGTAACACACTCTCTCAGACAACAGAGTTTTCATGGATTTAGAAAAACAGTGACACCAGTGGTCAGGAGCTCATTAGTGTATAGAAAATAAACACAAATGATAATTAAACCATAATGTACATATGTTATTTAATATATGGAGTGCTCCTTTTAGTCATATATGTACTAATTTTTGGAAATCTTGTGCTCTCCAAATGCTTTAATGGATAACATATAGGGTATGCCATCTATGATCTCTTTACTAAACACAACTAGAAACAACAATGACACCAAGGCATGCTCTGTAACTGAAAACAATCTAAACAAAACACAAATCCCATCTGAAGTGTAAAAACAACACACAGCAGATAGTTTGTGAACAGTGGAGAACAGTAAAATGCTTCTTGCATTTCTGCAGAGCTTTGCTATTCATGGCTCTAACTGGTTCTCTCCCATAGCAACTGCCCCTCTGGCAACTCCTTGGCTAATGTTGCTTTGACTCACAACAAAAAACATGCCTGAGGCCAGTCTGACTGACCACAGAGTCTGTCCATCAATAATGCAGTAATGCTCAGCGTCAGCCGACCATCCACACTTATTCAGTCACTGTGAAGGTGCGCTGGCTCTGGCTCAGCACGAGCTCCTCTCCACAGCCACATACAAACACACACCCGAGGCTACAATTTAAACAACATCCAGACGGGTAAGGCTCTAAAATCTGACTCCACTTTGGTACTCACTCTTTCTCTTTGGTAAACTAACACATTGTTTACTGGAATAATGTTTAGTGTGTCACACTGTGGGCCTTTTCCCATGTTTTATGCTTTGGCTTCAAGAAAAGGCAGACAAGGTATGAACAAAGAATGAGAATACACATCAATTCAATCTGCTTAAGTTTCATAATCTTTTAAAGTCGAAGGCCTTTTTGTAAACTTTGGTATTTGGTTAAGCATTTCTTTGTATAAAAATGAAGGATCTGCCTCTGTTCTGTCCATTTCTTGAGTTTCCTACAAAGCAAGTTTTCTCTCTCATTACTGTCACCTCGGCTCAGACGTGGAATTCTTGAAAACTGCTTTGTGATCATTCCAGTTGTGTGCACCTGTAAGTGATGTAAAAAACATTTCAGTTGACCTAAAGGCTGGATGTCCTTAACTCTATTATACTTCAGTTATAGGGTTCTTAGCATTGCATTGCAATTCAGTCTGGTCCCAGTGTGAGTTCGTACACAGAGTAATGTGCACAAGTTGTAGGCACCTAAGATAATTTTAATTTAAACTAATTTTTCTCCTCAATGAGGCATGGTGCTTGTGCAAAATTATATATAACTACATCAAATAAATAAATAAATAAATAAAGTAAAATAAAAGTAAAAAAAAAAAAATTCCCCTAAAAAAAAAAAAAAAAAAAAAAAAAAAAAAAAAATTGTATAAAATAGTTATGAATGAGTGTGAAAAACAATTTGTTGCCAGAGGTTCCCCTTGATCATATGGGTTCATTAAATCAACAGTACATTGATGCAACATGATGAAGTACTTATTAACCCGTAAAATACAGGATTGCAATGTGGAGAGATTTGGAAAGGGTTAAACCAATATTCATATAAAGAATAATAGTTTGATTTGAGCAAATAAACTCAGATTAATAAAATATTCATATAAACAGCTTTTTAAATCTTATTTTCTCGCTTCCACTGTACTGTATTTTATGGAAAGACCACTCTCAGGATTCACACAAACCATACTTTTCCATTTGTGGATGCATACATTCGTGTCTGACGTCCAGTGTGAAAATTCAATTAACACTTCCATTACCACAACCCCAACCATAACCGTAA
Source organism: Hoplias malabaricus (assembly GCF_029633855.1). Taxonomy (NCBI): domain Eukaryota; kingdom Metazoa; phylum Chordata; class Actinopteri; order Characiformes; family Erythrinidae; genus Hoplias; species Hoplias malabaricus. The sequence goes on from NC_089802.1 coordinate 368,323, forward strand.
ACTGAACATTAAGTTCTAAAAGCCTTGAAGCTACAGGATTGAGGCTTGCGTAATTTTCTCAGAACAGTTTACAGCACTGTTTTTGTAATTCTTCAGGTACGCAGTGTTTTTGTTGATTTAGTGAAAGCGTGCTACTAGTGGACTGGAGTGATTATTTAAAAAGTAAATAAATAATACAAAAACTATGCAGAAATATAATGAAAGTCTGTTTCACCTTTTGAGTCAATAATAAATTGTGGAGATTTACAGTTAAAACATAATTAAATAGATTGTGGCTCAAGTACAATTAACTTTATATTTTTTTTCATAACGTTGAATTACACTATAGAACTGCAGTCCTGCCTTTGAAGAATCTGTGTAGTCATAAACACATTTATAACTATTCTCTCATTTCAAACATCTGCTGGAGTGTTTTTGGATGGAGATATGGAGCTGATTGGATCCACACAGACGGCCACATACACACGGCCCAAGACCAGCAGCTTCCTTCCAGCTATTTCCACTATGGCTTCAAGCTACAAGAATTTCCAGCCAATGCTGACGGGTAACCAGAACACCAACATGCCCTGGAGGACTAACACTTACTTCAGGAATGGAAGTGCTATACCTTCCATCATGTCCAACTTCCAGAAGGACAACATGGAGCTGGTCAGGGCCAAGACCATGTTTTATCCATCCAATAGAACAGGGATGTTCACCCGTTATACACCGGACGACTGGTTTAAGTCCAACTTCAGTAACTACAGAGAGTCAGAGTCATCCAGGAACAGTGCAGAGAGGCTGCGGATGGACACGCTCAGGCTGATCCAGGACAGGGAGCAGCTGACCCGCAGGACACAGGAGTACACCAGCAGGAACCTCGGAGAGAGGCTCAATGACATCAGCTTCTGGAGATCTGAGCTTCAACATGAGATTGACAATATGGTGACGGAGATAGCAGCACTGACCGAGGTGAAGAGGCGACTGGAGAGAGCCCTGGCAGAGACTGAGGGACCACTGCAGGTCAGTGTACTTCTGTGATGATACATCACCCATGGAACTTTTTCAGATTCCTTAACATATTTGCAAATCAAAGGAATGGGGACACCATCAGATCTGTGTGAGAAATGTTGAGCTGCAAGTGAGCAATGAGGAGTTAACAAGGTGAAGATGACCTACTGTGAAAACTCACATTTCCACAAATAGAGTCATGGTGAGATAAATTGAATATACACAAGCATGTCACAAGCAGGGTCACTAGGACTATGTTGCTAGGTAACTGTGCAAATCAATGTCACCAGAAGAGCAGTAATGGTCATTCTTCAGTGTCACTGTGTCAGTGATCTGGCTAAAGCTCCTGTAGCGAACTGAGTCAGCGGAGAGGGATTAGTTTTCACCTCTTTCTTATAAAGCTCTGAGTAACAGATACCTGTAGAGAGTAAGATGTTACCCAATCAGTCAGTGTCTTTGAAGCATACAAGGCCAACACAGCCTGCTATTAATGCCTAGTCCTATTGCAGCATGGTTGTAAAACAACAGCAACATCAGCGGTCTTCTTTGTAGTCAAAGCCAATTAGGAAAGTTAATAAAATGCAAGAAACTGATTGGTAAGAGTGTTTGCTAATTCCATTATCATCAGATGATCAGGTTTGTAATGTCATTTCTACCATAAATTAAGCATGAGATTATTTTTAATCAATGTATATTTTTATATTTGCAGACATCTCAGGAATGCTTATTCCACCGAGAGAAGAGAATGTCCATTGACCTTGTGCATGATGATGTGGAGAAAGATCTGATCAAGGTGCAGTCAAGATGAAGCAGTATATTAAACATATATACTTTGGTAACATATACAACAATACAAACTGATAGCGTTATTCCTAAGTTATTCAAGGGTTTCAGTATAAAAGGTTGAACCTTGTGATTAATGCTAGCCAGTTAATGGACATAAAATGTAAAAGAAGTGATACAGCCACCAGTGGACCAGAGCTAATCAAACTACACATGAAACTACAAATCATAAGGAAATTTAGTGTGGAAAACAATATGAAGTTGTGAGCTGCTCTTTGCAGTATTAACTGTACTTATGTCTTGCTGAAATGTCTAGCTTACCACTGAAGATAATGCAGCCAAAAAGTAATGAAATGTAATTAGCCACATGCTAACACTGCTGACTGAATGCTGAATTGGTGTCGAGGTGATGCTTATGCTAGTTGCTAAACCTGTTAATGTGGTTTCTGCCACTATATGACACATCACTCTCTATAAGAATAGACAAAAGACCTCAGAATGATTGTTACTTTCATCTGCTTTCATCTATTCATCATACCTTTGTCAGTTTTAATAGACAACAGCATATCATTAGATGATAACACTGGATTATTAGCCTCTTGGATTGAAAGCAAACCAAAGAAGTGTTTAGACAGGAAACATGTCATAGCTGATTAATTCACAGGAACACTGTAAAGGTGAGATATGTCGTCAACACAAATTTAACACAGACTCATTAACACTGTTGTTTTATTCAGCTTTAATGACTAGGTAACACTACATTTAAGGTAAGATTTGGTATTTTCGCTCCTGGGCTCCCCCTACAGCAGTGTTCAATTGATTTTTACAGGAATGTATAGAAATAAAGGGCAGGGGGAGGGGGGTTGCTTCCACAATTACATAGTGCAGTTTCTGCAGAGAGGCTCTATTCTCATTACAGGTCAATAAAACATCACAATGGTTTTGAAGCTGTAATATTACGGCAAAAAAGTACCAAATGTTGCTTTAAGAGCACTGAAAAATAAAGGTTTTACTATTTATTAAATTGATTTCTGCCTCAGGAAGTGGAGGTGATAAAGTCGTGTCAGGAGAGAATGAGGAGGAGCCTGGACAAAGCCATCGCTCAGCTAGCGTGAGTTTCTAACTAAACACTTCACAGTCAGCCTTTAATCTTCAGCTGAAGACACAGTATAAAGTGACTGCTGTGTAGGTGGGGGGTTGTGTGTGTGTGTGTGTGTGTGTGTGTGTGTGTGTATGTTTATGCACATGGACCTATGTTTTCTCTCAGGTCAAATCGAGCAGCCCAGCATGAACTAGAGAGAGATATGAGCGATAAGGTCACAGCTCAGCGTATTGATGACCGGTGTCACCAGCTGAGGAACAACTCGGATGGCATCAGCTACTACAGAGGCATCGAGCGTCTTGACCCCTCGTGAGTTTCAGACAGTCACTGCGTTCATGAGACAAAACATATTGAACCATCCCTGCTCCGTGTTCCTAGTGTCAAGGGTTCAGTTACTGATTCAGGTCACGGTAAGCAGTGTTCTCCCTGTGTCTGCATGGGTCTGTCAAAAACATATGCTGGTACGTGGATTGGCTGTGTGAAATAGTCTCATTAAACTAATTACTGCAATTGAAGTTCAGACAACAGGGTTACAACAAACAGCAGCAGGAAGCCTGGAATGGGTGTCCATCTTCGCAGACAGATTCGGACGTTAATTCTATCTTATGTGCAGTAAAATGGGATATTTCTCCCTGAGAGTAACATGCTTCTCTCATTTAAGGCTGAGCTTGCCCGATTCCTGGTCTAAATACACGGACGACAACGTCCTGCACGCTCAGAGTGAACGAGCTGCTTCACACAAGCTCCGAGATGAGATCGAGGTTCTGCTCAACACCACGTCCAACGAGATGTGGAACCAGTTCAACACCGTCAACGTAGCCTTCACCAATCGCATTTCTGAGATGGCTGAAGCCAAGAACAGCCTGCAGACACACTTGGCCAAGGTGAGGCGCACACTGTTCGTGTCATGTCTCCTGTTTTACAAGATCTAAACATTAAAATGATAATAAAAGACTCCTAAAACCACAGTGTACTTAGCCTGCAAAAATGCTTTTATTTTAAGGTGCGGTCCGTTTGGACATCAGTCATATGTCGGCCATGTGTTGGTAACGGATCATTTCTCTGCATGTTTTGTGGTTGAATCCAGTGTAAATTGTGAAATTCTTGGCCCACTGTTATTCAGTCTGTGAGGCACAACTTTCATCAAAGCTGAGCATTTGAAATGTATTAACAACAACCAGCTGGTCTTGAACAAGTTGTCAGATCTCCAATCAAGGGGATCAGGTTTTGGTGCCGTTAACAATAGCAGCAAGTCAAGAAATGAAGGTTTTTTTTTTCCCACACTAGATACCTTAAGATTAATGCATATTCATCCAGCTTTCTCTACAGAAACCTACAGCCTCAACCCCCACTTGCTTTCATGATTGATTCAGTGTGTGTGTTAAGTTCAGACGCCTTAGCTTTAATCACATAACAGGGAAAGGCATTCAAACAGCCCAAACCTAGCTTCCTACTAAACCCTGGAGGCAAAAAAAAAAAACATGGGAAGGCTAACACTCATTGCACCACTCATGGCTGTGATAGCACACACTGGACACTATTGTCCGGATGTTTCACTGAAGCACATAGTGAGGCTCTCTGGCTGTTCAGCTGGGTTATACCATTGACTGATCTTATCAGAGGCACAAGAAAAACAATAAAGCACCGTCACCTGAACTATGAACCACCGCGACTGGACAAAGGAGAACACATCAAATGGGAAATGTGACTGAAACAAAGTCCTTTAGTGAAAATGAAAACATACCAGTTAAAGTTAAGCAGTAAATCTAAGCACTTTTCTATTTTGCACACAGTTTTCTACCCTATATATATATATGGTAATTTGGTAATATATGGTTAAACCACTGGGAACAACACTGGAATGGAAAGATGATTAGTCTTTAGTCACAAGCCCAACTGAGATTATAAATCATTCAATACTCAAGTGCAACTCAAGTCTGTTTCACTGACTCAAGTCTCCACCTCTGGCATAAGCACCGTTTTTGGGTTTTTAATGCTGATGGGATTTATGAAACACAAATTGCTACCTATTGTGTTTTAGAATTAAACTTTATTAAATTTTTAGTACTGAACTGAAGTTTTACAGATGTGTTTTATCTGTGGCACCTCCCAAGTGACTTAATCTGTTCACAATTACATTCATTTTAAGCAGCCTGGTCTCAAGCTGAGGTTGTACATATATACAATGTGTATTAAATATAGGCCACACTTTGTGGGTGTAGATGTGAATTTGATATTTAAGATCAAACTTAACTCAGTGTAAAAACTAGCCTTCAGTCATATCCTAGCCTCTTGTTGGTTCAAAAGTATCACTCCCACGCCCACCCATCTCCAGTTACATGTCTTCTGTCTCTCTCAGACACTTCAGGAGATCTTTCAGACTGAGATGCTCATTGAAGCCCTGAAAAAAGCCATTTGGGATAAAGAGAACCCTCTAAAAGTTGCACAGACTCGTCTGGAGGAGAGAACCCGCAGACCCAACATAGAACTGTGCAGAGACAATCCACATCACAGGTAGTATCTTATGTGCAGATCTATTGAAGGAAACAGGACCCAGTTGGCTACGGCTGCTTGGCAAAACATCAGCCTCTAGATTGTACTGAGGAACAGACACAACATTTTCTTTTTGGGCTTAATCTTGTGCTCCCTTTCTCGCTCTCCGTCTCTCAGGTTGGTGAGCGAAGTGAGGGAGATCGAGGACACTATACACAAGCTGAGAGAGAGGCTAATGGAGGCTGAGAACACCTTGCAGAACCTGGTGAAGACAAAAGTGGCTCTGGAGCATGATATTTCAGTCAAGGCCAACTCCCTGTTCCTGGATCAGGAGAAGTGTATGGGCATGAGGAAAACCTTCCCCAGCACCCCTCGCCTGGTGGGATACACCTAGATCCCACTCTTCTTTCCACAGAAGTCTAGACCCAGGTCTAATAATAAATATTATGGATCGAGAGATGCATATGTGATTCGATATTTTCACATTTGGTTACAGCTCTTTAATTTATTAATTCAATTAAAAACTTATGTTAATAATAACAATGACTGCATTTTAAAAGGTGACATATTCCACCCCAACACAGTTCTGGGGACGTGTGGTCAAAATATCAAAAGGATCAAACATCAAAGTAAGGCTTTACCCCCGTCTAAACACGCAGTTTCAGCATGTGTTCCTTTAAATGACACAAGGAGCAACATCAAGCGAAGCATCAAAAAGGCTCTTGTTTTAGCTTGGTTTTCTTATTTATCCACATTACTTGTGCCTGTTTAATACAATTTAACACCCCCTTTGCACTCTCACATAAGTGGGGGTGCAGTGATGTGATTGGGGTGTGACTGGAGAGACTGGGATGAGGGGCCAGGACAATTCCAAAGTCTCAGTACTTGACGTAAGCAGCAGCTCAAAATTGGAACATTTGTTATCCCACGTTTGCGGACTTAGGCGGCAAACGCAAACACAAACACACAAAACACACACAAAGAAAGAAAAAAAGTAATGTTTGTCATATGTCTCTTTAAAATGCAGTTTACCCTCTAGTGCTTAGTAATTTACTGATTATTATTAGTTATTGTTAATAATTCACTATCAGTTATGGGTGATGGGGTGGGGGTTGGGAGGTAGGATTTTAGAGGGTTACTCTGCTGTAAACACAACTGGCATTAGTCTTATATTGTAACTGTGTTGTGTGATAGGTTGTTTTACTGGAAATGAAGGCTGTAAGTGACAAGATGTCTTCCTCTTGCTGAATTACTTGAAACTATTTCATTAAAACTTCATGCACAATGTTCAAATCAAACCGTTTGTGTTGTTCTGTAAAAACACATCTTACAAAAGACATTAATCAGCCAAAATATTGAGACCATCTCTTATTTGGACAATAATCAGCACCATAACAGTGCAGGTATGATTTGGGTGAGGCTATTCGTCAGTTTGCTGCAGACACTGCCATGTGGATCAGACACAGAAGAGCTGCTGGAGTTTTTTAATACTACGCCTACTCTGTCCACAATTTGAGACATTCCTACCACCTTGGTGGGGCCACTCTGTAGAGGCATAGTCAGAGAATGTGGCTCATCTGTTGTCCTCTAGTCTTTCATCAGTGGTCACTGGATGCTATCCACAGGACTGAACATACATGGTCTAGGCACTATTCACACCACCACCACATCACTGAAGCTCTGAGAATGATCCATCTTCATAGTACCTGCACCATGGTGGTCCTGTGGAGGTCCTGACATTGTAGAACAGGCTGAAAGGGAAATAAAGTATGCACAGCAACAGATGAACTACAGTTTGTAATTGTAAAACTACAAAGTACTCCTCTGTGGTCAGTGGAGCTGAGAAAATGGACAGAGACTGTAGAAACATGGAAGTGGCTTTAATATTTTGGCTGATCTATCTAGATTATTTCTAAAACGTACAGAGAAGTGTTTACTGCCATCTTTCTATCTGCACAACACTTTTTAGCCCAAGCCCATCTTCTCCTCAGTGTCTCACCGGTTTTCTCAGCGCAGACAGAGGAAGAGAAGAAGCCATCCAAAATTCAAACAACCAGCAAGGGAACCAGATGTGCAGACACATGTTTGTGTAGGAACTGAGAGCAATCTAAACCACATGCTAGTATTCAAACACTCACGCTCTCCCACTATCTTCACACATACAGTAAAAGCCTTAGTTCACAGACGGCTGCAAAAACATTTGATAAAATTAAGCCACATCTTCATTTGGTCAGAGTTTGTTTGTTTTTTTTCTCTTACATTTTTATTTCTGTCTATTTCTGTTTATTTTCTGTCCTGTCCCTAGTGAGTACACTATAACACGCCTTAAACGAGCAATAAAAATGGCCCCAGGTTACACCCAATATGCACACCTCTCATTTACAGGCCTCAGCAGAGCACTACAGCAGATGTGCTCTATCAGCTACAACTCTTGGTCATTCAAAAACTCCATCCAAAGGAATCCGGAGACTTCGTCGTGCATACAGAGCACATGGTAAACACTGAGAAATTCAATAATACCCAGAGTAACCAGCCAGACTATTGATCTCCACTGAGCCAGGAGCCTCTCGGCTGACCTTTGAGTTAAAACTGGAATGTCAAGTCTTGCTCAAGACAAATAAGACGCATTGTTTGAGTGGACCTTGACACGAAAGTGGGACTCTCACTGATGTTACCCTTCACATGGTGCAGGAGTGGGGGACTGGATTTAGCCTCTGAGGCTGAGGGTGCAGTCACACATTTCTTGTTTGGTGCAGACTTCTGACTCTCCACTTTGGGCCGAATTAGAATAGCATCTGTAAAAGGTGCCTTAAATCAAAGGGCCAACATTTGGTCTGAACAAAGGAGCTGGTACTAGTCTGGATCAAACTGAACCAGCTTCTATGTGAGTGCAGTGTTAAAACACTTTTTTGAATGGTTCAGAATTTCAGACCCATTACAGGAAATTGGTCACCAGATGATTTATTTACAGCCTGCACTTCAAAGAAGAAAACATGTAAAAACCTTTATTAATTAGTTACCAGGGCGGCACGATGGTGCAGCAGGTAGAGTCACAGTCACACAGCTCCAGTGCGAGTTTGGCGTGTTCTCCCTGTGTCTGCGTGGGTTTCCTCAGGGTGACTGTCTGTGAGGAGTGTGGTGTGTTCTCCCTGTGTCTGCGTGGGTTTCCTTCGGGTGAATGTCTGTGATGAGTGTGGTGTGTTCTCTCTGTGTCTGCGTGGTTTTCCTCCGGGTGACTATCTGTGAGGAGTGTGGTGTGTTCTCCCTGTGTCTGCGTGGGTTTCCTCCGGGTGACTGTCTGTGAGGAGTGCGGTGTGTTCTCCCTGTGTCTGTGTGGGTTTCCTCCTGGAGGTGTGTGTTGCTCTGTGAAGGACTGGTGCCCCCTCCAGAGTTTACTCCTGCCTTGTAATGATTATAAACAAGTGCTTTAACTAGATTTAAGTATTTTATAAATCATGCTAAAATAAGCTTTTTGATGTAGAGTCTGATTATAGCTGGACTGTGTGATGATTAAATGAACAAATACAATTGGATTTGGGTGAAAACTAGTGTCTGATTCTTGATTGGCTGGTGCAGATGTGAGATAGCATGACCCTCAGTAGGGGTCTCCTGCATTCCTTTGCTCTTTTCCAGTTCCTGTCATCTTCCCTCGTTTATCTACCATCTCTCCATCCCACGTTCCAAAGACTATCCTCTATCTGTGCCTGGATTCATCGCTCTTTGAAAATCTCTCATCACTTCATGATATGACATGTTGAGAGATGCACAGCAGGACCCCCACCCTTCAACCCCACCCCCCACACTAACACTAACACAGCTGAGCTCAACCTTGTGCTTCAGGTGGAGACGTGTGTATGACTCTTTCTCTCCTGCAAAACATATGATGCAGGGGACACAAATAGCTGGCCTCTGCCCTGTTCTCTCAACCCTGAGCTGGGAGGAATCTTCTCTGGAATCCTCACCACAGTCCTCACATATCCACAGTTTATTTATATCAGAGCAGCAGCCAACTCGTGGAGCTTCTACACCAGCTTCAGACAGGCCAGAGATACAGACAACAGTTACCTGTTGATTGTAGCGGAAATCCCTCATGACACCAGACTAATCCTCCAGCATCAGTACCTGTCCTCACTGTTATTTACATGGCTGAATGCCAAGGCTGAAGTCCTTGCAGCAAGTCCTCCAGATTATAAATTCACGCGTTAATCTTAATACAAATGACATACAAACGATATCAATGCCAAACATGGGCTAGGTGGGTATAAATCTCCTCAGTGTTGGGCCGAGGAGCACAGTAACACTGTTCTCTAGAGTTATGGATGATCTTGTAGATGCAGTACGTAATGGTCACTTCTCTAGACATTAGACAGCAAAATTTTGTAGTATGGCTGGATGCAATCAAATCATCATGGCAATACTCCAACATCTATGATAATGACTTCCTAGAAAATAAGAAGGTATTGCCAAGGAAAAGAGTGGGAGAATGTCAATAAAGATTCAATAAAGTCCCTTGCTTTCAAAAGAAACAATGGATGAGTTTGGCAGAGCAGCCCTGACCTACAGAAAACTAATGAGGTCCACATCAGTCAAAACAAAAGTGTGTCTGAGTGTAGCTCACAAAACAGTGACAGTGTAGAGACTGTAGAGACCTGTAAACACATTAAACATATAACCACTAAACACAGGTAGTAGCAGTTGCAGCTAAGACAGAGATATGAACTTGTCCGACTGTAGCTCTACAGCAGTGACGTCCTGATGAAATAGAAAATGTGCCACTCTTGCTTAACAACACAATCTCAACCACATCGGCGCCAGAGCAATCCTCACAGAGCAGTAAACCCTAAATGCATCCATTAATGAATGAGCACTGACTCCGCAGAGCTCCTCAGACAAAGGGCTCCATTTCAGTCTGTGTTCACCGTCTGAAATGTTGTGATGTTATCTCACACTAAACACAGATAAACAGAAGGGGAAAGACCAGAACGTTTCTTTTTCATAAATGTTCATACTATTGGCCCCAGAACAGCACGACAGCTCTGGAAACTTCAGGAAATCTGACGCAGGGCTGATAAGGGGCTTCAACGGCAGACTGTCCATCATTTTAAAACTGTAACAACCCACAGTGAAGGAGGAACTTGACTCATTCGGGTTCCTTAATGTATCATCTCAGTTTGGCCTGCGGTCACATGGATACACTCTCAGAGAAACTGTCACTGTGGGGTGGTACCCCCAATGTTACATATTACCTTTAGTTAGGGAACATCATTTTTAATGTTGTGTTGATATCAAACGCCCCATTTCATCTCTCGGACTTAGTTTGTTCTTGGATTTTACACATTCTCTAATGAAAGGTTACGAATATTCACCTCTCCTTCTGCAGAAGAGAATATAATGAACCTTTAAGGAACAAAACTGGACTTTAAAGTTACAACAGTGGTGTTAAAGATAAACTTACACCATTTATCTGTGGACATTTAGTGAGAATAATGAACCTGTACAGTAGCTTTTTACTGAGAGTGTATTCTCGAACTCTATGATTTATTTATTTATTTGACCTTTGTATAGAGATGTTGGGTTTGTGAAAGGTGCCATTTAAGTGCAACATATTGTTATTATTATTATTATTATTATTATAACTATTATTAAAAACATTTTATTTAAATGTTTGGACTAGAACGGCATAAAACGTTTACAGTCCGTGTTTATGCTGTGGAATGGTGGAACGTTGGCTCTAGAGAGTTGCATCCCCAAGACTTTTGGGAAGTTTTTGAGTGGTGTTCCAGAACAAATCATCCAACATCAGTATCTGACCTGTACTTATGGTTGAATGCCATCATATCCTCACAGCAATGTTCCTATATTTTACATGTTTACATGTATTTACATAAATGTTAAAAAAAAGAAAAAGGGATGGCGACTCACTCCAGAAACAGTAATGCAGGAACTGAGGCATTTGTGTGGGAATTTTTTTCCACAGCAGAACAATGAGCCCTGGGCCGTTGTTGGCAGAGGACAGCAGACACGTGCTACTGAGCGTGGAGGGAGAACTAAAATGGTCCAGAAGCACAATGCTCCAGGAGGTCTCAGAAATGCAGCACTAATTTCTCACTGTTTATAAGCATTGGTTTTAAATGTGCAGTTCCCATACAAAACATATGGCAGCGTCTTTACAACATACTCCAACAAATCATATAACAATATCCATTTCCACATTCTATTTATATCTTGGAAACAACTGCATCCTATGACAATAAACTGTAAGGGTTTGACCAGCAGAAACAATGACATCAGAGAGGATCAGACGACCTCTGTCTTTCTCTTTAGAATCATGGTGCTGAATCATGCCATCAGATGATTCAAGGGTTTTTATTCCCTCCCTGAGTTTATTTATGGTTCTGTCTCCAGGGAAACCACAGGAAGTATGATGCACTTCTTCAAAATGAGTGCGAGAGAAAGAAAGGTGGGGGGGCGGGTGTCAGATAATGAGGCAGTATAAAGGGACAAAAACAAGAGAGAAAGATGAAAGAGTCAGAAAGAAGGGATGAGAGAGAGAGAAAGAAAGAGAGAATGAATGTGGGAGATAAAAAGATGTCCTCATAGAGCTATTTTGGATCATATAAATGTGTGTATCTTTGTAGAAAAAACAGTGCACTGATTCGACTGGGAAACATGAGCCTTACAGCCAATTAAAAATTATTTTAGACACATAATACAGATTTATTTATTTATTTATTTTTAAATGACTGACACTGCCTCAGGTTTGGCTTAAAATGTAATGAAGTAGATCACCTTGTCTAAACATGAGAGTGATCAGTGAGGGCTGTTTCCATGACCCAGAATTCCAAATGTCCCTAAAACCTCTAAAAATTGGGAAGACACGATAAAGTATCTGTTCCACCAGGAACAATGGGGTCTGATTATTTACCCTGTAAATGGGGGGTATCTGTAGCATTACACACTAAAACACGAGTGAAATCAGATGATTATTGAAGCTTGCGTATGACTTTGACTCAGTCTTGGACAGAGCAGAGAAACTCATTGAGGTCTAAGGTGCTAACAGCTTTTCATTAAATCCTATGATGAAAATTCTACAATGGCTAACAGAGTATAATGGTGCTGGATCCTCCTCTCCCCGCCCACCTGGCCGACGCAAAGAGGCGGTGGGCTTCTGGGCATTGTAAGACTCTACAACACGGGGGGAGGAGCTGGGTATGAGATAAATTTAGCCCTCTGTTTACATCAGTGCTGCACTCTGAAACCAGACCTAATAGGTACAATAATAACAATAATAATAATAAAACCATGTGACAGTACCCTATGGACAGACATGTTCCTACAGATGAGTAGAGTGACCTAAATTAAAGTTGGCTCCTACCTGTTGCTGTGGTGCGCTGTGGATGTGATGAGTGTGTCTCTCTGGGCGGTGTGTACTCTGTGTGTAATGAGAATATGCTGACAGCTGTGAGGATGAACAGAGCTGCACCAGGAAAGGACAAACATTAATGCAAGTCAAACAAAGCCGCTCACTCTTACTAACCTAACTTCAGCTTTAAGCAGTCGACCCTGTCACAAGAGGGACGTTACCTTCACACGTTGATACTAAGCCTAAAATCAATTGGGACACACTGGAGTTCACCATGCCCAGTGCCAGGTGTGGACTTGAGAGGCACAGCACCCTAGCAACGGGCTGTAGTGCAGCACCCCCAGATTGTGTTCTCTGGGGGTGCTGAGACACACACAGTTCACTACTCCATCCTGTTCTCTGGGTTTGTTGGCATTGGAAAGCTGTGGGTGGGTGAACCTCGGCTCCTCTCCCAACAGATCCCCCGAGTCCTCCTCTGTCAGGGTGAAGCTGATAAGCCCATGACTCTTTCTACTGTGTGATGACAAGTGACCATACCCCACACACACTCTACACGATAGCCCAACTGGCAAAGACTAGCACAGTCCCTTGATATCAGACGTCTGCGGATGATGATGATAAACTGTCACTGAGGGGAATTTCAGCTGGACGGCTTTCCCCTGATGTTCTCCAGATGTCTTTCTGGAACTGGTGGATAAGAGGGTTTCAATGTTTGGAAACTAATGTCTGAAACTAATGGTACAGGTTAAAAAAATAAATATATAAAGAATACTATTATTAAAAAGGAAAATAAAATAACATAATTAAGCTCATCTTGCTCAAAGCAAATCAAAGCATTATGCAATTTATGAAAAAATACAGCACAAAACATCCACTTTAAAATATCCACCAACCCAAAGCTTCAAACATTAGAAACCGCTGTACCACTTTAAAAAGTTTATAAACGGTTCAAAATTAATTAGGTATTAATTAGGTTGTAAACACCTTAAATGTCATTAATAATCAGATAAATATTGTAACAGATAAAAAGGGAAGGTTCTCTTTATTTGACCTCTCCTCTAATGGAGAAAGTGTGAGAACTTACTGAAAAGTTTAAAGTAAATAATAAGCTGAGATATTAAAGTCATTTCGTGTGGTAAGGTGCATCACATTATCATCAGTGTCTAAAAATTAGTTTAACGTCAACTGAAGGAGAAGACAAAGCGACGTATCCAGAGAGCTGGGGTTAAACTGATGGATGTGGGTTCACTATTTGGCAAACAGCAGGTCACTGTTGTACTTTCTGTCGATGTGTTATAAATGATTATTAAAGACTTAACATATTTTAAACCTAACCAATAGCCATTAATAAACAGTCTTATTCTTACGTGGAACCGAAACTGCAGTGTTGTGTGCTTGAATATCCCTCTCACAAACAGATTACAGCACTGTTTCTGTAGCTCTTCTCTGGGAACATGACGGTGAGAGATTTAAGGGTGCCCACTATTTGAACATAAATACTATAAATTATAATAAATCATTAAGTTCAAATGTACATCTGAATATCTGTAGTATCTAGTTTTTCTTGGAGAGATATTGTTGGTATGTGAGGCTGCTAATGCCTGATCTTTTGAAGAATGATTGAATGTGTGCAACATGTTTCAGGAGTTAAAAGAGAAATGCTAATTTCTTTACCATCTCACACTGATTAACTCGTTGTTTTTCTAATAATTTGTCGGTGTGAATAAGGCCATGACCATGGAGATCACTGCGTTTGCATTTGGCATGGCTTCCGTTGTCGTAGTTTATTTGTTACAGTGAAGAATAACTGGGTGTTTTCCACTGCATATCAAATCTCCAGCATTTTTTTTTAACGATTTTCCTGCTCCATTGGGTGACCATTGTGTAACGACATGTCAAACATGCTTATCTTCTCGTGTTAAGTTACTGAATTGGACATGATTTTTTTTTCTTAAAGCAGCACTGGGGAAAAGGGTTCACACAGTGATCTGCCCTGTACTACGTTATATGCTCTGGAACCTCATACTACAAATTGTGGGACTGTGCAGTTTGAGCGTAGCTGCGACCTGTGCAGGGCATTGTGTGTTAGAGCACAGAGGAGCCTTATCTCTGGTCGTCACTGAGGGATTTACAGAGTGAATTACTCCCAAGGAGTCACCACCACTTCACCAACCCAAACAAGCCAGATAATAACTGGATACACTACTGTGGGCATGTGACCCAAACACACCCTCCCCCACCACACACACACACACATGCACAACACACACAAACCTATTGTCAACACTACTCCAGGGTCAGCACTTCCTTCGGTTTTGAGAAGACTGGCCTTGTCTCTTCAGCTACTTTACAGTCAGAGTGACACACACAGATAAAGCACTTTATCTTAATGGCAGGAGAGAAATGCTCGCCTCAGGTCAGGTGGTGGGTGTCCAGCATTCACTTAATGCTCTTCTGCTGCTGGAACGTCCAGCTCCTGTCGAGTACTCTCTCCAGCCTTTCACAAACATTGGCATATAAGGGGCTGATATGGCAGTAGAAATCCTGCTCTGGGCTCTGTGCTGACTCACAATGCTGGCAGGAACTCACTCAGCCTACAGCCACAATTCTTCCTGGATTAGGCCCGTAATTACTGGAAGCACATTTTAGGGAAAATGCTGTGTAAAAAAAAAAATATGTTGTTGGCTAATTTTACTGGTGAAGGAAGAATCACAGTAAACACATTCAAAACCATAAACCATTTCTGTTCATGCATTCGTTGTGATGTTTTAAGGCATTTCATAGCAAAACTGGTGCTTGTAAAAGCATTAAACAACTACAAACATAATGTTTTGTGTGTGGCACGGTGGCGCTAAGGTTAGCATCACTATCACAGCTCCAGGATCATGGGGTTGTGGGTTCAATCGCAGCATTGGGTCACTGACAAAGAATTTTGGGGTGTTTTCCCAGTGTCTGCATGGGTTTCTTTTAGGTGCCCTAGTATCCTCCCACAGCACCCTGTCCAGGGTGTGCTCCTGCCTTGATCTCAGTGATTCTTGGTAGAACCCGGACCCCCCTCAACTCTGAACTGGAAGAAACACTGCGGAAAACGAACGCATGATAAACATGAAATGGATTAAGAAATCAGACACTAGATTTGAGTCATGTTCATATTCATTTAGAACTCAAGGTGAATCTGCCTCTAAAATGAATATTTAATCACGTGAGTACCTTTAAGAGCTGAGCAGCAAACATGGTGGAACCTCTACTTTAAATAAGACATGACTTATGGTAATGCTCCAGACTGACCACTCAAATAAATGTCAAGCAATAAAAGAAGGCATTCAGAGAGAGTCAAGGTCGCTAATCGATGTCTCCGTTTTCCACAGGGCATGGTTCTGAATGGACCAAATGTTTCAGCGGGATGAGATTGTGGATTCATTATTCAGAGTCTTGAGTCTAAAGTGGATCTGAAATAGCTGAAACAACAAAGCAGATCTCAAACAGCTAGAAGCATTCGCAGTGCTAGAGAACTGTCCATGTTCATTTTTCCATATCATCTCAACACAATGGCTGTGTGAACACTGAGGAATATGAACACAAGGTACATAGTGCAGTTTCTGCAGTGCTGAGCCTAGAGTAGCAACAACAGAGGCTGTGTTCTGCCAATTACAAATCAGTGGAGTATAATAATGACGTTCGTGTTGTAATTTTAAGACAGATATCCACTGTGGTATTGGTGCAATAGTTTCCTCTCCGATATGACCATCATTTCAGATCAGTTCAGAGCCATTTACAGGTGAGGATGACATTTATAAAGTGTGGGCAGAGGGCCAGTAAAAGAATACAGTACAGTAAAATACATAAAACAACCACGATTCAATACAGCGATTCATTTGGCTGTGGAGGATAAGTTTGAGTGTTGGTGACTGATGTTTCAGTGCAAGCACATATTTACACTCATCTACTGTGTGTGAGGGGTGAGGATGGATGGAGGATGGAGATATACATATATATTAATATAGGCACTAAATATATCAATACATTTATTCATTATTAATTTTTTAAAGCCCTAGTGTTGCCCCAAAGTGCATCCAGATGGTTTTGTAGGTAGAGTGTTTATCTCTTACGTCTATCAGGTTGAAGAGAGAGGTGTTGAAAGCATCTTATGATGGATCAAAGCTCTCAACATTCCTCTCCTCCTCCTCCCTCGCTCCCTCTCTCTCTCCATTCACATCCTTCTCCAGAAATATGATTAGAGACAGAAAGTGAGTGAGGAGAGGGGGAGTTTCCTTAGTTCAGGAATTCTACACATTCCTGAAAGCCTCTCAGAGGATGAATCATGAGTGTGAGCGCGCACACACACACACACACACACGTACAGCATGAGTCAGGGTGTCTGTTGAGGGAACCCCTCCCTCAAATATCTCATGTTTGTGTGCTTCATTCCCCAGACAACCACAGCCTGAGACGCTGTGCTGAGGGAACTCTGTATATTCATCACTATTCCTTGTGAATGAAGGATTCCAGTTATAGTGTGTAGATTATTTATATTAGGACTGTACCATGTCTTATAGAGAGCTAG
Organism: Hoplias malabaricus; assembly: GCF_029633855.1. Lineage (NCBI taxonomy): Eukaryota > Metazoa > Chordata > Actinopteri > Characiformes > Erythrinidae > Hoplias > Hoplias malabaricus. Next base: position 385,618 of record NC_089802.1, read on the forward strand.
ATCAAACAATGGAAGGATGTGAAAATCTTACAGAACAGTGACTGTATTCATATTTCTGACTGAATCTTACAGGTTGTTATTTTATTACAGTAACTCAGTCAAATGTTACTCAGAAAAACAGCTCTCAGTTCACGCTTCAAGCAAATCCCTGGACTTCACTGGCTTTGAGGAGATAAGTAACTATTAATTCTGTATTCAGAAGAAAAAACAGTGTGCGGTAGGCTCCATGTTTCTCAGACTCTAGCGTCAGTAACTGATCAACACGCTTGGAAGAGAACGCCATCCAGAGAGACACTCTTTAGGATTCCCAGACAGGGATAATTCCTTCACAGAATATCTACAGTCACATTCATTAAAGCATTACTTCATTATTATTATTTTATGTAAATGTCACTTCCATTGCAGTATAACAATTTACACCCACTCCCTTACAACACAACAACACGTCGTCATAGAAACTTAAGTTCGTGATGTTGCTTTGAGATACGTCACAACAGGCATTTTTCAGCAAACATAGGAAAATGGATTAAAATGAGCTATAGACCGATTGATTGATTGATTTATTGTATTGTGTGGCAGTGTTTGGAATCTCTTTGAAATAACTTCAGAAAACTGATTATTCACAAATATAGGTAAATTAAATAATTTATATTAATAAAATCCGCGATAAACACCCTTCAGAGCTCTTCTGTTTTGGTGATGACATGTTTGACTGTAACCATGACAACCAAGCAGCCTTCTATGGTAACTACTAGTAGTGACTAAACTCCCTAGCTCCACCCCCACATTGGAAAGGGAACCTCTGCATGAAGTGACTGATAAACGCTATGGAGGCGAGGGCATTATTTATTTATTTATTTATTTATTTACTTGCTTATTTGAGTTTTAAAAAAAATGATAAAAAAAAACTACTGCGTTAATAAAATGTGCGCGTATCAACGTTAACACGTCAAGTCTCGCGCGGCTGTTTAAGAAACACTGTTCATTATTAGCAGCGTTCTCCCACGTGCGTCATAACTGACGAGTGGAATCCCGCCTCCCGCTGTGATTGGTCATTTGTTTTACAGTCATTGTCAGGCCCCCGTTGATGTCAGCCAATCCTGACCCAGTGGGCGTGGCCTGGGCAGAATACGGGTGGAGCGAGGAGGGAGAGCGAGCCGCTGACTCGCTGCAGGGCGTTGTCCTTAATGAGAGTGTTTAAAAAGTGCAGAGCGGCGGGTCCCAGCGCTTTAGTCTCTGGCTGTGAGTGACGGGGGATACCGCTGTAGTCTGGACTCGCTACTGAAGCTGCACTACTCCAGAACCGAGTCCCCGCTCCTCCTACTCTCTGGATTTACTTGCACTTTGCTCCAGTAAGTTGCACTTTTATTAGACTTCTGTTTGTTGATGAAGGGTGAGAACTCGGAGTAAACAGTTGTTTACTGGCACCTGAGGGACACGAGACGTTTTTAGTACAGTTACTTTGTACTGTGAGGGTGTTTACTTTATATTTAGTTTATCCTTATTTTGATCAAGCTGTGACTGCTCTTTAAGGAACAGGTGCACGGAACTTTATTAGAAGTGTAATGCTTTTTTATTACTGACTTAATAAATAATAAACATTTTTTTTCCCAAAACCTTATATAAATATTCAGAAATGTCTACATTGTGTCTGTTCTTGTTGAGGGGCTCTAACCCAGTGAGGCTTGTACAGTTTGGCTCTTACAGAATCCTGACTTGGCTCAAACTTTATGCATCTGTGCTGCAGTTACTCCACCTTAATGTAGTGTGTGATGTGCTGGATGTCAGAATTTCTTAAATATTTTCTTTTTTTTTCATGTGGTGATGTTAAAACAATATAGTTACACCGTCCTCTGACACGTCTGGCATCGGTGCACATATTAATCCCTGTATATTCTGGGGGGAAACTGTGGGCACAGTGAAGAGAGCCCAGTCCAGTGTAGGGGCAGGCTTCAGTGCACTGACGTCTTACAATCTTTACTGTATTTCGCTTGTTTGAGGCTCCTTTTTCTCTGTAAACATTATCATTAATGTATATAATGTATGCTTTGAACCTGTCCCACACCAGGAACTGTTGTTTTTACCTGTTTTGGGTGGGTCAGCCTCCCTCAAATTGCCTGCATAGTACAAACCTGAGTGTAGACACATGAAGCATTTGATATTTGTCAGATACTGTTGCATTGGTAGATTTATATAAAAAAAAAAAAATGAAAAAAAAAAATCACCCCCTACAGAAACCTCTTCTGTAGGGGGTGATTTTTTTTTTTTCATTTTTTTCATTCAGTTAATGCATTTGTCTTTAGAAAATCAACTAAACATCATTTCAGAAAGAGTGCCCAAACTTATGCACAAGCCTGTGTTTTGTATGGAAGGACGGACACACACACACACACTCTTTCTGGCTTCCAAAACCTTGAGTATAAATGGGTGCACTATTTAGCAGCTGTTGATTCACACAGGCTGCACACTGTGTGGAGAGCTGGGCAGGTACGATGCGGCACACCCAGCCCTGCTCTGACCGTTAGATGAAGGCCAGCACAGTGATGTGTGTCCACTCTGTTTATGCAGGACCTTAAGGAAACATGCTGATCCTGCTTTGTGGAATCATCTTCCTGCACATCGCAGTCCTAGCACTGCTCTTTGTGTCCACTATCGTCAATGTGAGTGTCTGCTGTTTTTATCAGATGGGATGTTCTATTGTTAACATGATATTACATATCCACAGTCTCAAGGGCATGACTGTGTAGACAGCTTTTTATTGGCAATGCTTGTTTATTTTAGCATTTTTCTAGAACAAGGGTATTCAGAGATTAGCATGTTAGCTATAGCTGATATTTTATTTGTCAAACGTATTAGCTAAACGTTTAAACATGTGCAATAGTATGCTGGTAAACGTTAGCAGAACTTTGATAAGGGTTTTAACTTTCGTTGGTGGTGCTTCACCTACACCGCTGCTTATATAAGTAATAGGGAGCAAGGCATTAGGTATTGAGAAGGTATTGAGACACATCCTATATGATACTTTACTCTTATTATAATTTTCTCAATCATATTTAACAGTTTGATACCTTGTGTTTCCTATTTAATGAGTGCTGCTGTGTCTTTGCACAGGCTTGGGCTTCAACCCCCGGCAGCACTAGTGACCTCTGGTCCAACTGTACCTTAGAGGGAGAAGTCTACAACTGTATGACTAAGGAAACTGGAGGTAGGTCATTTCACTGCTTGTTTCATTATTGGTTCACGGGCTGATCATAAATGAATATCCAGAGACTTGACTGCAGCCTAAACATCTGCACATGTAAAACCACGTATCTCCATCATGTGACCACATCAGCTGCTGTTTGCACAATGAGATTGTTATGGCAGACGGATGAATAGAAAATCTCTTCACGCACCAATATTTAAGAATGGTTTCGCCTTCTGGGAGGTGACAATTTTTGACAGCAGTAAAAAGTGGCATGAGCTTAATGGCCTCACGTCTGTTCCAAAGGTTAAAAGCAATGGTCACTTGGAAGCACCCACCCTGCTCTTTTTGCAGAGGGCCTGAACTTGGCATAACTGTCATGGACCCCCTTGCATGTTTTTCATGCTTTATGGTGGGTGTGTCCTTGTCATCCCAAGCTTCTGTACTGCCATCTATGGGTGAGAATGAAGCTATGCAATGAGAGAAAGCGAGAGAGATCCCCCCCACAGCCTCCGAAGCTCATCTCTGCAATATAAATAGTTGCAGTAATGCCCTGTGGCCGAGCTGAGTGGACCCTTGTTTGGGAGTGGAGATCTCAGGCTAGGGCCATAGCTCAGGGAGATGTAGGGTGGGGCATGGCTGGAGTATTTAAAGTGGCTCAATTTAGACAGCTATCCGTGTGTGTGTGTATGCATGTGTGTGTGTTTGAGTGAAATGCTGGGAGATCCTCAGCCTACTCCATGCTGAACATAGCGTGCTGAAGGTTCGGGTCACATGCTCACACCCACAGATCAGATTCAGATAACATGAGTGGCAAGATCAGAAGGAGGGATGGGGGCGCTCCACATGAATTACAGTTCTGCATTTTTAGAAAGCATGATGATACATTATAGTAGAGTGGCTGGGATGTGCCTAGTGTGGAGTTAAGGCTCATTTATGGGCACTGAAACAGAGCAGTGAGTTCTAAGGAGTGTTTGTAAATTAGTGTCTGTGATATTGTGCGGAACCCAGTAAGGACATTTGTCTCACATTTTCCATGCATTTCTATGCATCCACTTTTGGCATTTGCTTAGGCATTTTCACGTGACTGTATCCTGAAGGACTCCTTAAAAAAACCCAAAAAAAACCCACTCCTTATAACTATAGTTGGGACATATCTTCGCAGATAAAACTCAGTGGACTAAGGAGTGGATGACGCTATAGACACGTAATAACACGCTAAAACACTACTTGCAACGTCAGGGGCAATGGGCAGGGCAAATCTATAGAAAGATGAATATGCGTATGTTTGCAAATGTAGTTGAACCAAGGAGTGAATGATGTAATTTTCCATAAGAGTTGTTTGGTGATAGTTACACATACAGTGCTTCTCTACATCCCAAAGTGCTTTACATGTTTTGGAACATTAGGGAGTCACCTCAACCACTTCCAAAATGCAGCATCCACCCGGAAGATTAGGCAGGAAACAATCCATGCTGGTGCTCTTACTCATCAGCTATTTGGTAGACAGAGGATGAGAGGGAGTGCACGAGCCAAAGTATTTGAAAATGGGGGTGATCAGGAAGCCAAAAGTGACCACAGTAACAGATTCAGCCAAACACTGGGGTAACACCCTGACCCTATTGAAGAAGTGCCCAGGGATCTTATGTCTCATCTGAAGGATGACTGACGAACGATGGACGGAACCCAGGGAGAGCACCCCCTGTTGGCTCCACCAATACCACTTCAAACATCCAGGCACAAACCTTCTTAGCTTCAGTGGACTTTAAGGAGATTTTAAGCAGATGCATCAGCTGCTTGCTGTATGTAATATTGTAGCTTTAAGGTTCCCCACCCCTAAACGGTCTGAATATGAAGCTCCAGGTTTAGGTTCTGGGTTTGGAAATCTGTATTACCCTGAAGGAGCTGGCACTTTGAGAATGTTCCCTGCTGCCTGAAATCGGATGATGTAATGGTTTCAGTATGAACAGTCTCTCTCAGTGTGTGTTTTGGTAATGAGCTACCCCAGCATGCCCTGCTGCGTCAGCTCATGCCTCTGTGGGTTTGTTTGTCCAGGTCTAGCACTCGCAGCATTGCAGAAGAGTTGGGTTTGGTCAAGGAGCTGCCAGGCCGCCTGATGGCGCTGGTGACAGAACCATTGAGTGAAATCTCTTGGTATAGATCGCCTTTGTAACAGTCTAGAAACCATAGCATTATCTCCATTTGTTATGGTTTTCCAGTATTAACGTCAGCACTGGTAAATCGATGAAGGGTCTCCATACAGCAACAGTATCAACTTTTACTATTACGCCTAATGGAGTGCCCTTGTATCTTAATTAGGGGGCTTAAATGGGGCTTTTAGTGGGCTGATTGACTCGTTGTGTATTTGTTTACCAGCGATTTCCATAGTTTGTGAGTGATGTGCAACAGCTGCCGAGGTAGAGGAGCTCATGCGTGCGAGGAATCTGATTCATTGGGCAGATTTAGGAAGGTCAAGACCCTCATGCACTCCCAGTCAAATTCAGGTTAGGTGAACCCAGGACATTCTTACCAAACCTTAATGGCATTAATTTCCTAGCACAATATGACATTAATAACAATTAATGGTGAGCTAACAATTCTATCAAGCTTCGTCTGTGTGTCTTCCCCAAAGTTATTCACTGTTTAGTAGCTCAGATCTATTTTCCAGCATGCACGGGTCAGCAGCAATACAATATGAACCCCTCATTTTCGGCTATTAAAGCAATAATGTATGAAAAAAGCAAGATGAGCAGAAAATGGAGGTTGGTTTGCATACTAGGAGATCTGAGAGGAAGATACAGGCAGTGTGTGGAGGGAAGGAAGGGAGTTCTACATCCAACGAAAATAGAAAGTTCATGTGTATTTTAAGAAACTTGTATAATCAAGCCGATGCCAGATGTACACAGAAGATACAATGCTGGCCTCTACAGACATTTCTTGCTAAGCACTGTACACAGGAAACCACCAACATTTGTAAGAGTCTAATGACACTATACGGTCAACAGTACTGTACTTGTACTGAGGCTGGAGGGTTTGTTCCGCATTGCAGACACCCCTTAAACTCATTCCAGTTGCAATGAACATAGCGGCCCTCACTCCATATCTCCACAGCCCCAATGCTGATGACTTCATACCTCTCAAACCAACATTTGAGGATCTACAGCTGCTCTAGAGCATCCCTTTTACTAGAATGCACTGAAAAATACTAGTCTCAGCAATGGGTGCACTGTAAAATAGTGGAAATCACTGGTTGGAACAGTGGTCTTCAAACCTATGACCATTTAATATAGAGTTCCTGAGATAGAGAGTGGGGTGAGAGAAACCTGAAGCCCCTGTGCATGACCCTTGAACAAGAAATAGACGTGCTAGAAAATTTTAGCATACCACAAGTCAGATTACTGACATTGAAAGGGAGGCTAGGAGAGAAGAGAGCAAGAGAATTTCTACCAAACTCATGTGGACAATCCTTGAATTAAAAATATTATTCATATGTTATAGGTATGACTTAACAATATGAACTGTAGCATAAGTGGTCCTAATTTTTAATTAAATAAGTCAATAGCATTTGACCAGTTAATGATCATTGGTGTTTTTGCTTTATTTAACCGAGCAGTGGCATGTTCCAGAATAAGAATATGGAAAAATAAGCATTTCAAAGACCCTAACCCTAAACCTTTCACAATAGATGTCTCACAGGCAGTTAAGGCTGCCATCAAAACTTTGTTGCTGTCTAAGACTTACATTAGAGTCAGCCCTTAGTAATAGTAGGGCTGGCCATAATGGAATGTTAACCTCTGGATACTCGGACACTGTTAATATTACATAAGGAAACAATATCAGGGCTATGGCAAACATTTTGAACATTACTCAAGGTACGTCAATTACAATATATATTACTGGATATGTTTAGCAAGTAAGTGGAACTATATCCCATCCAGAGTGACATCAAAAGCATAAAATTCCTCGTTTCAAACAACAGAACCTCATGTAGAACAGTTAGTTCGGTTACACATACATGAAACACAACCGTGAGTAGAATTATAATTGTTAAGTTCAAAGAGCAGTGTGCAGCCTTACATAAAAAAGTAAGATGTGCCAAGAAGGAAAACATACATAAATCTTGGAGAGTAATCCATCTACTTTAAAAATATAATTTAGTGTGTAAAAACTTATCATAGCAAAAGGAGGGTAAACAAATGGCAAAACTGAAGACCACTGTGGTCTTTAGACTTTAAAATCAGGTTGATAGTAATAAGGGAAGCCAATGCCAATTGTCCTGTGTAGTACATCAAGTAACACCTGGCTGTCCCTGTTACTTCTTATGATGTGTACTTTGTGCACCATCAGCCATTTTGTTTGACCGTTCAATGCCGCTATCCAGCAAATAGCTTCAGGATAGGGCTGGGCAATTAATCGAAAATCAATCTAAATCGACAATCTTGCCTGTATTGATTATTTATATTCTGTCGTGTCCCCCCTGTGTGTTCATGTACTGTCCCTTTAAAACCACGCTACCAAGCTGCAGTTACGTGATTCTGCCCCCTATCTGCCACATGGAGGAAAACCTAAACGCAGAGGCCGACTGAGCGACTCAAACAGCTCGTACCAAAGACAAACCAAGCGTCTGTGGTTTGGATGTATTTTGCTTTAAGATGACATTGAACAAAAAGTTAAATTTAAACGCTGAGAAAAAACCTGAATGTTTCGAAGACAAATGTATATAGGAAACGAGAGGAAAAAGCTCCTAGCAACATAAGAAAAAATATCCCAGTTTTAATACTGGAGCATATTTACAGTCTAAGCCTCAACACTGAACTATTAGGGGACAAAAATACAAACAAAATTGTTCATTCATTGTAATCATGGTAAAATGTACAATTAATTGTGATAATGATTTGCGCTCATATCGCCCAGCGCTAATACAGGAACAAAACAACGGTGCATTTCCTGGCATTCTGAAAGTACTAATGGAACTGAAAGTATACACACCCTGACTCACTCCCCTTTGTCAAAGTTGCCAGGCACCTAATGCAGAATGTTTTGAAAGATGGATTCATATGGAGCTTTTAAACCCATCAAGCCCAGGTGCCAGGGAGGGTTAACAGACCTTGTTTACATCCCTCTGGCTCAAGGACAAGAGCAGAGGATCGATTGGTGAAGAGCTGGTATCATTCTAATTGTCTGCAGCTTTTAGGAACAGGATACTGCAGAGTTTAGCATGGACCATTAAGAGAACCGGACAGCCAGAGAGAACATAGATTGCTTTAGGTGGGGTAAACATAGGTCTGGCATGTCCCAACTTGCCAGGTTAGGTTTAGCTGGATGGTGTGTATCATGTTGTGTCTTCTGAATGTTTTCATGTCTGACCAACTCTCACATGCTCAAAGAGACGGCTTCTGAACTTGGTTGTTTTAGAAACTAATGCAGGCCTGGGGTAACAGCAATGAATGTAATTGCCCTCGACCTGTGCTCAGTTCTATCAGTCCATAAAGAACCTCCAACATTAAAGAGACTTGTCTGCAATGCAAGGGAACAAATGACCTAATGCAAGTTTCTCTCTCTCTCTGCAGTATGGATTCAGTCAGTCCAGGCCTTGATGATCCTGTCAATCATCTTCAGCTTCCTGTCCCTCTTCCTATTCTTCTGCCAGCTCTTTACACTGCAGAAGGGTGGACGATTCTTCCTGACCGGAGCCTTCCAGATCTTTGCAAGTGAGTGCTGACAATAGCTTTACTGTAAATGGCCAAACAACTTTATTCTTTCCTTTTGACTCACATCACAGTGCATCTTACTTAAGATTGTAAACCACATACAATAAAAAAAAAATGCCCACATTGAACAACCATCACTGATACCGGACTAATACTGGAGCGTCCAGTGTCACCACTGTCTTTAGTGTCATTAAAATCATAGATATGATCTCATTCTATAGTGATAACATATCACTGTCCAAAGAAAAACATATCTCCATTTCTTATGGACTTTTAGTTTACTACTACATTTGAACACGGCATGATTAATGGACAAATAGAAATGTGCTAAACTTGTGCTAAAAATGTGGGACTACTTACACTGAAATGGTGCTATTCCCCTGCATGGTACCTACAGTACTCGACTCAACCACCCCGCTCAAGTGTAACTGGTAACATTGCAAAACACCATCTCTAATGGAAACCACAGGCTTTGGAAACCACAACCACGGCGGTGGTAACAGTTAGAATTGTCTACTCATTGGATATTTCTATGTTGTTGCTTATGCTGCTGCTTCGTCAGGGCAATGAGCAAAAACAGCAACAGTTTTTCTGTTCATTGTTGCACTGTCCAGCTCTTGCTGTATTCTTTCATTAGACACATATACAATGAGCATTTGAACTGCTTTAAAAAGACCACAGCGTAATTGTACAAGCTGTCATTTTACATGCTGTGCCCAGTTGTCAGTTGAAACAGTGCACAATATGTGTTTGAGGTGTTTTAAATGAAACATTAAAAACAGTGACATGACAAGGCACTTTTCTCTTCCTTTGGTGCATCATATGCAGATATAATAACAGCCCTAACTGTAAACAAGGCTAGCCATTGTTCTGGTGTCCTTGCTTGGATTAGAAAAAAATAAATGATGAATCATTGTGTCTTGAAGTTTGTTTTGTCCTTCAAGTCATGGTTTATTGGCTTTGGTGGCAGCTCAGTGAGCTGCTGCTCCTCTGTTAGAGACTGAGACATGGTCAGTCTAATCTAATGCCTCCTGTCACCTTTTGTTATACAACAGAATGGGCAGAAAACACTTAAAAGCCATCCATGTCAATTACACCAGCTTCCTGAGGTCATTTGTTCTGGGGAATTACATTAGTATCTGGGCTATAATTAGGCCTAGGGAACAATCCCGCTTGAGTCATGCTTCTGTCAGGACACAGTATCTCCCAAGCAAGAGATTTACAGGAGAAGAAACGGACCCCCAGGATTTTATATCAAGCATGTTCCTAACTGTACTGTAAAGTGGAAAACCCAGAGAGTTTGGCTTGCAGGCCGCTTGGCCTTTAGGACTGAAAGCTGTTGGAGTTGCTCGTTAGCAAGTTCTGAATGTCAGAGGGAAGTTGAGGATATGGGCAGAGTGGAGCTTAGTGCCCACCGGCTTGGCACCGGAAACAGAGGCTCTGCCACAAGATGAAATGTCACTGCTGGCACTCCGGGGGTGGCTTGCGTCCTGCCGGACCTGAGAACAATCCGAAAGTGCCTTGTCACGCCGTTGATGGTGGGCTAGTCAGACTCGACTATGTCTGCTCAGAGTGGGCTGGAAGAGATGCAGCCAGGTTCAGACGAGGACATTGAGGGAAGTGAAATGTCAGCAGTGCTAAAAGGAGACTTAGTTCAGCTATGTATGCAAGTAGACCTGGTGCTTTATATTGGGCATCTCCAAACGGAGGACCATAGTCCAGACTGGACAGACTGAGAGTCCTACCTATATCCATGTCAAATTTGGAATACATTAATGAAAATACTTATCTTTATGAACATTCCATAGAAGCAGAGAATCCAGTTAATACAGAAATAGCTTCACTCAACTTGACCATGCAGAGTAAACTCTGGGGGATTTAAGAGCGAGGACATTTTGGTTTGCTCCTAAATAAGTAAAGTTGACTCAGAAAGGCAGATCTTTAAAGGGATGGATAAAGCAGGTTGTGGCCATACGTCCCGCAGCTGGTTTTAAACCAGTGGGTCTTTCAGGTTTGGGAAATATTGCATTAATCAAAAGTGTCATTGTAAAGACTAACTGGGATGAAATAGTGGTTTCAAAGCTTAACAATTGCAAGACATACAAAGATTTACAACTCATCTTCCTAATCTTGTTGTTCCAACTGGTCTGAATATCTTCTGTCCTCCCTTCTCCAGGTCTGTTTGTCCTGAGTGGAGCAGTCATCTACACGGTGATGAGTCCTCAGTGGCACGGCTCATCCGAATCCTTCGGCTTTGCCTACATCCTGGCCTGGGTGGCCCTCCCTCTGGCACTCATCAGTGGCTTAATCTACGTCATCTTGAGGAAACGAGAATGAGGCGGCGCTCCCTAGTCGGCCACCAGACGTCTAAGCTCTGATGCTAATGATTACCGCACTGCATCCACAGACAAGTTTCAACAGCCCATAACTTCCCTTGGGTGTCCCTCAAAAAAAAAGACAAAAAACAAAACAAAAAGAAAAAAAAAAACAAAAAAGACATAACACTCAATACTGTCATGATTTGAAGATGTATATAGTATCTATGATTTAAAACATATTTATAACACTTTTTACATATATGTACATAGTATTGTTGTGTTTGTTGACAAAGAACCTCTTAAAAAAGCTTTCTTCTTCTTGTGTTGAGCTAATTAAGTGCCTAAAGTGTGTGTTTGTCAGAGGCAAGTGCATCATTAGCCATAATGTGTGTCGATTTTATTTTCGTATACTGCCAGATAAATAGATACAAATAAAGATGTTTGAAGTATTTTAACCAAAGAGCATGTATTAAACTATAGCAACAGGGAGGACAGGTGTTTGGAATGAGACTGAGCTGATATAAATGTAGAGAGGACTTAGACTGAGGTAAATATAGAAGGGTTGGCCATTTTCTGCTTCTAAGCGATATTAAGTTCATTGTTTCTTTTTTTTTTTTTCTATTCAACAAAATGGTGCTATGTATTTACCATTCCTATAGCCATTTAGCCTTTATTTAGCCAGAAAGAAGATTTAAAGCCAATGCCTGTGAGAAGAAGTGACATGTACATGTGCCTACTTGCTTCTGTACATACAGAACTTACCAAAAACAACACAGACTCATTTTATAATAAAATGTTTGAAATGTTTGATTGTAGTGCAGCAATTGGACTGGAGGAGGGTAGATGTAGGGATTTTAGTGCTGGGAGAAAACATTTGTTTGTTTTACTAGTAGTTTTGAGGCTAATTGGAGTAGCGTGGTAGTATCCCTTATTTTACTGATTCTATTCTCTGTAAATGAATGTTAATACTGTAACAGGAGGGCATTACTTCAGCAAATGCCAGTGGGAATTCAAATGGCTTTGTTCAGTCCTAAATGCGAGTGCCTATACTGCATTAATACCTATTGGGCGTTATAAGCCACTGTGTCCTCAGCTAGCCAGAAAAAAAAGCCCATGAGCTTCTAGCCAATACTTTATACAGACTGACTGATGTACACTGCATGACCAAAGGCTTACTCTTCTAGGAACAGTAGAGAGCAGAGCAGCACATTGCTGTGAGGATTTGGTTGACTTTAGCCTCAGGAACATTAGTGGGGATGTGAGAGGATTCATTCTGAATGACAAAAACCACTCCATAGAAATAGGTCAGCTGACCAACAGCCTGACCTTGGGGGTTTTAATACACCCCTAGCTCATGTTTGGCTCCGAGCATGGTGATTTAAACCCACGTGCCTTGGTGACAGTTTTCTATGGAGTTTGTAGAAGCTTAAACGCATGGCAATCACTATTTAGACAAAGTGTCTACAAACATTTGGAAATGCGGTGTGTATTCTACTATTCTACAGAATGAAGGAGTCTTAGAGGTTCATGGGCAAAGGCTTGGTTGGTGAGAATATGGAAATATATGAAACTGCTTTTGTTGTTAGCGTTGGTTGTGAAGTTCTGCTGATACTTGAAATGTGACATGCTGACAGTGTCCGCCATCTTTGAAGTGCATTGTATCCATCAGTGGTAGGCAGAGGTCATATGCAGTATTTTGTTTCCTAAATACTATGAATTGTATTCAAAAAGCCTCATAAAAAGGTATTTACATGGTGTTATGTGGCACATTATAATGGCTGGCATAAGCATGTACAATTGCTTATAATCTATTAGAATTACAGTCATGACACTTTCTAAAACAGGTGTGAACTTATAAAGTCAGCTTCCATAAGGTGTTTTAAAATCTGTTCTGTAGAACACTGTATACAAAAGACATTAGAACCTGAATAGTTGTTTAATATTAACTGATGTTAAAATGCACTATGGGCCCTGATTTTATAAAGCCATACTCTTGTTTTCTGAAGTGTTATGTACGTGTAACGCTAGTGTAAATACTTAAGAGCAGTTATGCCAGATGACATCGTGTGCCATATAATATTTTACCAAAATTCATAGGAAGTCATGCTTTTTAAATGATGGTTGTGTCCATATCCAACTTGTGAACTTCTGTACTGATTGTACATTGAGGACCATGTAGAAGCCAATCTAGAGTAGGATCCCACTGCTAGAACACAGCACTGAAACCAATAATAAATCAACATTAACTCAATATTCTGCCTGATCTCATGGTTATTCTGCGGCTGAAATATTATATGGACAAACGCATGCTTCAAAACAATGAGCTAATCCACATAAGTGTGTAAATACATATATACGGAATGGGACTATCAGAACAATAAGTAGTATGACTTTGACTAAGTGTTTATGAACTCGTCAACTCCTGGTCACCGTGTTGTTCCCACTGTGTTCATTTATTCACTTTAAAACACGAATGCAACACTAATCGCTTCATTACATATTTTCTGAATATTTAAATTTAACCTCTGCACAAAATGACTAGGATTTTTAATCTACCACAAGCTTATGCTGTACATGAATGTAGACCTCCTCCAAAGGCACTGTGCTTGTTATTATGGTCAGAGGAGGAAGCTTGACCTCTTATGATGGCCAGCTTAGTAAAAAAAAATAAAATAAATAAATACAATAAATAAAATGCCCCTCTGTGGAAAGCATAAGAGCTGTTCGGATGAATGCCTCTGCTTATGTATTTATTAAAAGCCATTAAAGAATTGTTGCTTGTTTGAATCGGGTCTGTTTTTGTTGTGTGATCAAAGAGAAGTGCCACTGATTTTTGTAAAATTCCATAATTAGAGCAGATTGGTGTAAAATAAATGAGCTCAGGTTCCTTTAAAACATGGAAAGAGAATGTGCACCACATGAGTTTAGAGACATTATTTACTGCACCTGTGAGTTTCTATATTTAGATTTTGTAAAGTTGATTTAATGATTAATTAGAAATAATAATCTGAAAATAAACCTGTTTTCATCTAATTTACCTTTGATACATAGAGAGACAGGAAGCCAATCAGAACTAAACAGGTGCATTTTAGGCACCAGGGAATTGATAATTTCCAGATATGACTCTGTGACTGAGCTTTTAGAGGAATTAAACTCTACACACAGCCGCTTCCGCTTCCAAGCAAGATTGTTTGCTGGATTCTCCTGCAGACCAGACCAGCTGCTCACCTTATTATTATTATTATTATGTAGCATAATGACACTTCATTGGTGATCATTTAAAATTCAATCTATAGTTTGATCAGAGGAAGATGGGTCCCCTTTGTGAGTCTTGGTTCCTCCCAAGGTTTCTTCCTCCAGCCTCGAGGGAGTTTTTCCTGCCACTGTCGCCTTCGGCTTGCTTGCATTGGGCTTTGATTTAAATGTTCTGTTTTGAAACTGTGAAGCTGCTTTGTGACAACATCAGTTGTAAAAGGCGCTATACAAATAAATTGATTTAGATTTGATTCCTCTCGCCAACACTGTGACAAATTAAACTCAGTACGCCTCTCATAAAGAGCATTTTACATCCCACCATCCTGAAATCTGGATGCATCCTAAGCAGCTAATTATTCATACATTTAAACAATTGGTAGATTAACCCTTTTTTGGTTTTGTGACTAAAGCAAGTGTATGAAAGTGGCGCCATCCAGTGGTAAAACAGCAAAGGTGCAAGCTCTAGGAAAAGTCTCACAGCGTGTAAAAGAGCGCCACACAGTGGTCAGAGTCTAAAACAGATCAGCATCATCATGAAACAAAGGAAAAAAATATAAAATACCAGTCAGAAATACATTAACTAAACATCTCACACAAACAATGAATATTAATGAACTCATAAGCAGTTGGTCTTAACAATTCATACATGAAAAAATAAAGATGATTAACCTGAGCACTGTACAAAGTTATACATCAATCAGTAGCAACATTAAAACTACTGATAAATGAAGTGTATGACATTAACTTGCTGAGGTGGGATGAATGTATCAAACGGTAAATGAACAGCCGGTTCCTGAAGGTGGTGAAGGCATAAAGTGTGAGTGTAAGGATGAGGGACCCTGAAGGTCGTAATGCTGTGGTCAGTGGCTCTTGTTCTATTTCCCCAGTGTGAGGTGGTGTTATAAACAAAGGAGAAAAGCCATATTTTCTTAAGATTATTTCAATAAACTTGGCCTTGTGGAGATTTCAATTCTATTCTAATGTCACAGGTCATTTAATCCTATTTAAGAGTGTGTCACATTAGCTGTAGCTACATTAGATTTAATTTAAGAGCCGAGTGTGTACCCACAGAGCACTAGTGTACTGGGTGTGTGCACGCATGTGTGTGAGTGTGTGGGTGTCTTTTATTACACATTTGCAATGTAATTATTATCTGAACAGAGATTGAGGTTAGTGTTTAAAGGTGATTGAATTCCTCTCTACACACACACACACACACACGTTAGAGATAAACACATTAGTGGGGAATATGTACGGAGCTGAGGGAAGAGGTGAGCTCTGTGGGGAGTATCTGTGTGAACCAGACAAATCGCTCTTATTCATGTCTCTAATCTGATAATGGGAGGGTAATTAATGAACGTGACCACAGTGACCCCCCGAAACTTTACACTGTCTGAGAGACCTGACAAGCCACGCCCCCTCTCCCCCTCTGATCTGCTATGGGGCCCCCCAAACACACGCATACATACATAGACACACACACGCACACATTTACAACACACACATCGATTGGGAAATGTAACTACTTCAAAAACAATGGCTTTGTTTAGGGCCTAAAATGTTTAGCAAATCAATTTTACAAAAAATATTTAAAATTAGATGCATATTTTAGTTTCATCGCAGACCAAAGAAAAATGCCAATCTTTCCAGTCACAGCAAATTAAATGGTTTCCTGATGGCACACAGTGGAGAGTTCTATTCAGTTCTATTTTATTTAACAGAGGGCAAGTGCAGCTGTCACCAAGCAGCTGGAGAAATCTGGGTTTTAGCCTGAAGTTCAGAGAGAATCTCCCTCAGAAGGACAACTCTGAATGGGAACAAAGGCTCAAAACCAGAGCTTATTGTCTTCTGGAGGACAACGGAACAAAATCATAAAACAATACAAGCTTCATGAATGTAGAATTATAGCTTTACACTGAGTGCTCAATAGTGAACATGCAACAAAAGCGTGGGACGGAGTCTGGGATTGTACAGACGTGTACGGATTAGCTACAGAGACCAGTGTCTTCTGTCGGAACCCCCTCAAAGAGTAAGAATTAAGAGCAGGAGAAGCATGAATCTGACTTTGCCGAGACCAGGCTGGAGGGGGAAGGTGGAGAAGACAAGCGTGGTGTTTTGAGACATTTTATGCTAAAAGTGGCAAACAGGAAAATGACAGAAAACACATTAGAGTGTGTTAATAGACTTGGGTTTGGTGTCCCGCTGGCTGCCAAGCGTGTGTACGCTCCCAATGCCGCTCCGTCGCCCGGCCACAATCGTTCCTCAGGGTCAAGGACGAAGCTGGAGAATAATTACATTATCACCCCACCCCCATTTTCTTTTTCTCCCACTCCTTTCATTCTACACCATCCAATGTCATTATCACCACCCACCCCCTATTCTCATGAGTCTATGAGGAGACAATATCCTTTAATTTCTGGAACACAATGGACGAAGACACAAGCAGAAGGTCCACCTTAATCTATCAGGGCCTCCTTCACTGGGCCAGGGCCACTGTCTGACAGGCATAGCATCGCAGCCCAATGACTGGGACACCGTACACACATGATTCAGCCTCATGAAATGCAAATGTGGTCCTATTTTAAGGGGGAGGGAGAGGGTAGGGTGAGGGTGAGGTGGGGGGTGGGGGGGTAACTTCTTTTTGTCCCGCGCCAACCACCATCTGCTTGCCATCACCGGCGAGGAGCATCATTGGGCTGGAGTAATTTGTAGCCTTAATAATTTCCCTCTTAATTAAAAAAGGAGTGCGCCAGGGAGAGAAGGAAGGGAGAGAGGGGCACGGATGCGCATCTGGTACCGATTAAAGGAGCATTCAGTAGTTTGACCCTGCCTACGTACACACGTGCACATTTATTAAAAAAATAAAATAAAATACCCACACAACTCACGCTATATATCGTCACTGACATATAGCAACACAAACTTCTATAAATCCTTATTTGGAACAGACTTCAGGATGTCAATCAACATTATTCCCATTTTAGAAACTCAGATTTTCTCTGAGAAAATGAACCTTTCCCAGGATTCCTACAATGTGGGCAAAATATACCTCACCACCAGTAGTGCTCTTGAGCAAGGCACCTAACTGCCCCCCCCCGGGTGCTGTGGCTTGGGCTGCCCCCGTCTCTGGGCATGTGTGCTCGCTGCCCCCTAGAGTGTGTGTGTGTGTAAATGTGTGTTTCACTGCACGGATCGGGTTAAATGCGGAGAGCAAATTCCTCTGTGTGCAGCACAGAGGCCAATAAAGTGATTCTAATTATTTTGTGGGATGTACATATGAATTTGATGCCTAACTCTACACCTAGGCCTCGCTCGGTGCTTACAAAGATCCTCCCAGAATTGCTTCTGTAACTCTTCATTCATTCTAATGTTCATAACAGTTTGCATGCATTTCCTGACACAGCACCAAGAACGGACGTATAACGGCCACTTTGTCGTACATGTAGTACATTTAGGATCTTACTACCATTCCAAAGGGCCATGCCTTGTGAGCAAGAAAATGACATGTAGGTCCAGTGTGCTGTAGCCCTCTGTTGTACTCTGAAATGCATCTCCACGGAAATGTATCACTGCGTTGACGCAAGGCAAGCCACGAATAAGAACCCTGTTACGAGGAGGACAGCGTGAAATTGGTACCAGTTTTGTCTCTCGCTTTCGTGGCATCACATTTAAACTATGCTCTGTCCCAAATAGCACACTACTCCCTACATAGTACACTCCACAGATACTACTACACCACTACATTTGGCACGACAGGTAGTAGGACAAAATATAAATGCTCAAAACTGTCTACAGCATGGACTCATGCTTCTGTCTTAATAAACGCAAAGTTGGCATTAATGCTACTGCTCTAATTAGTTTACAATCCAGTAGCAACCAGAGAAAATATTTCACGGCGAGAGCGATTTTTTCTTCTTGGACAATGTAAAAGCAATAAAATATATTAGGCTTAAGCTTTCATTGAAACATGCGCATACTCAATGACAGACATTATCTTTGCCCATGCACCATCACATCAATAGACACACACACACACACGATGAGGTCAGTCGAGCCCCTTTTCCCTGCTGCTCCCCATAAATCCCCATGGAGGGATTTGCTTGTTTAAAACTCGATCCCCACTCACCCACAGGTCACCCGTGCACCAGCCGGACCCCAGAAACAGATCTGATGTCCCCTGAGCGTACTTTGACCAGGGTCACTGTGGACCTGCTGTATTTATTCTCTCTTCCTGTCCACTCGCTTGGCACAGCCGTTCCATTCTTCATTCGCACAAAACAGGCCTTCAGCCCTCAGGACCAGGCCCAGTGAGGCAGTGGGACGGCAAGGTCATAAGCAGGCGTAAGGCCATCACACTCACAAATCTGCCCTCTGCTCCACACACCGTCCATCATGCTGTCTGCCCAGAGAACACACTCCGGCTTGATGCAGTCCCACATTAAATTAAACTCATTCATTTAGCCATCACACTCACTTATCCTCACGCATGTGAATGGAGCTTCTGGGTCTGAGTTGGAACAAAGACATCAAAGAGTGGTGAGATGCTTTGGTTTATTTATATTTTAAACGTAATGTTAATAAGTTAGTGGCCAGATTTAAAGTGTTACGGGTTCTTGAAAATGTTCTAAACATAGGTGACTGAAATGCAGTTCAGGTGTCATTTTGTTGAGCATATCCTTGATGGATTTTCTCTGCGGTGTACCCCAAGGATCTACATTAGGTCCTATTTTATTGTCTTCATAAATTCACACATTAGTTTAGTTTCTTTAAACACTGAGTCCAGAACCTGTTGTGTGCACTGGGTTTAAGGCAGGAAACACACCCTGAACAGGGCACCAGTCCATCAAAGCCACCATCTCAGTATCAGGCAATATAATAAATACATTGTCTTCATTCTAGAAAAAAAATGTCACTAAGCCCAGAACTAACTGCCTGATCACACAATTACACAACACCAGGTGATATCAACACTGTCAATCAAACTGTGTTGTGTCTGTGTTGTGACATTGATCCTGAAGTCAAACATCCAACAAACGAAGCAGATAAACACACAACCAACTGAACAACTACAAAGTGCAGGAAGTTTTACAGCATATTCATTAAAATTATTAAATCCAAATTCCTGTTTTTAAAAAAGGGACTGCTTAAATCTTTTTTTTTTATTTTAAGTTGTGTTCTATAAAATAAAAGATTTAATTTTAAATAATAATAATATAATAATAATAATCATATAGCCCAGAGTGTAAGACAAACAGCTGAGCAATGAAAAATAATAATAATAAAGCATAACAGGCAACAAAATAATATTAATAATAACAGTAATAACAAGAAAACAATAATGCCAATAAAGACATTACTAATAAAAACACCACCACCACAGGGTGGGAAACCAACAGCTGAGAAATTTGAATGAGGAAAAGTCACCCCAGAGCTTTGCTCCTCATAAAATAAATATATCCCAGGTCTCACACATGCACTCATGCTATTTAGATTTAAAACACGCAGCAGATAAAAGCAGGCCAACCTCACAGCTCGTCCACCCTGACTTCAGGAACGGAGAGGTTGTGGTCAGTGTGCGCCCTTTTGCCCTAGAGCTGGCCTCTGGGAGGTGCAAATGATGCCAGGTTGAACTCACACAAAGCTGGGCACATGCCCCACACACACTGGTAAAAGCATACCTCCACTGGCCCCTATTGGATTTCAGTGCAGCCCTCTTTCAAGAAGGACAGCTAGCAATCTGTTCCTGCCATATGGAGCGGCCAGCACGTGTCTGCTGCCAGGCCCGAGAGAGAGAGAGAGAGAGAGAGAGAGAGCGCAAGAGGAGAATCATCATAGGTCTTATTTTCTTTGAAGAATAATTCTTTAAGATAAACACACTACATCCATAGAGACAACTTTTCTAAGATGCATTAGCCGCTGAAGAACAGCTACAGAGACAGAGTGTTCTGTTTGTGAAAGCAGAAGAAGAGATTTTTTTTTTTTTTTGAGCTTAGAGTTAGGTTTGGACTTATGTTTAGGGTTAAAGTTTGGGTCAGGTTTACACTTAAATAAATGTAAGGTTAGTTTTAGGATTTATGATTCATTTAGTCAGAGGTCATCATCCAGTGCCTAGTTTTAGTGGTGAATTAATAATGATTTTAAATAACGTGTGCTGTGGATTTAACAAATTCATGCAAATCAAGGGGAATCTGAACAAAACACTGTTCTTTAAACTCACTCTCACCCACTGCTTTATAGAGAAACATCTGATTTCTTATTTGTTTTATATTTACTGTGATTATATATAACTTTATACAAGCACCACACTCACTGAGAATGCATTAGTTTAAATATAGATCATTATCTTAAACGCCGAAGACGTCTGCACAGTGCTGTATAAGAAAATATTTAATGCACATTATATGAGCTTTATTTAGTATACAGTGTATGACACTTGGGTATTATTTTTTAGCAAAATGTGTATAAAATCACCTTGACACCAGCATGCAATGTCCTAAGGTCACAATGTGCTCAAAGCTATTTGTTGGCTTTCCTTTTCTCATCATGAACAGTTCTGTCCTTCTGTCTCTGCAGCAGTGTCCAGTACAGAGATCACTGTGTGGCCATCAACACCAGAGTTTCACAATGAGCAAATGCATTTGACAACCACTGTTATTGTAATTCTGCATTTCTTTCCCCATAAAAGCTCCCGGTCCTAGCATCCTCACCACAGAGGGGCTGCATGATTTATTCACAGGGCCAAAGCAGCCATTTATGCAAATAATTGTGTGATCATTTTTATTTGAACAACAGAGCTAAGCGCTGCGGAAAAACAAATGACAGCGGCGAGTTCGACCGGGAAGGGAGGAAAAGGAAGAGAGGCGGGAGCTGGAGGTTAATGAAACTATGATTAGTAAACCTAATTATCTGGACCCTCGCTGAGATCTAGGATGCCCCTGAAAAAGAAGCCAATTACCATTAATCTACGTGCCATGGACATGATCTCAGATACAGAGACAAACGCAGCAATCTAGCTACAGAGTCTCTGCTGCACCATTTGCACAGCGCAGTACCCAGTCAGGATGCTATCCTGTAGCTTAAGGGAACATATGTGGGAGGAAATCAGTTTGCTCTCACTCATACCTGCATTCATGTACGTGCTCCCACACACTCAATCTTATATTCTACTAAGACTCTTCAGTGACATGTAGAAGCCCATTCCTGGGATAAGAAGAAATTCCAGGTACATAGCTGACCTCACCATCCCTGAATAACTCCCCCATGTTGCTCTTTCAATCACATACCAGATGATGTGTGCATCTGTTAGCTAATATAACAGATGCTGCTATTTAATGTTCTCCAAGTGTGTTAATCTGTGCCGGGGCACTGTGTTGGTGGCAGGTAGAAAAGCAGCAGTGATTGGCTTCACATTTCAAAGGCGTCATGTGCAATCACAGCTGTGCTCAGTCCCAAACAACAACAAAAACAATGTGAAAACATGAATAAACAACGTTCATTATTAATGACACCAATGTTGTGGTTTGTAAAACTGGCGGACCCCATTACAGACTGTTTTGTGATGTCACCACTTACACTTCTGAGGGGAGTTTAGTAGGTACCATGCAGTAGAAGAGTGCCATACGACCATTGGATTGTGGGATTCCTAGCTAAAATGTAGGGGTTGGGAATTATTAAAATTGTGTAATATATTGGACAAAATTCCCAACGGAATAAAACCAAGAGCACTTTACCCAAACTCACTTTAAACATATGTAACTATCAAACAAGCACACTCTGACATACACTCCCAACTTTTCACCCCAGAGTCTGGATAATGTTCACACACTAGGCCTTTGCGCCTTCCCTCTATGTATCGGGGGGCACTGGAGAGTTCTTACCCCTTTTGCCCTTTCAAACCACCTTCCCTTTTTCCCTTTTAACAACCAAAGGCCATATGGTAAACATATTGCTCTGCCTCATTGGTTTTTATGGCTCCTGCTGAAAGAATGGAAGGGGTTGTGTCAGGTTCAGGAGGCCGAACGATACATTCAGCGATTAAAGAGCTTTTTATTTCTATTAGAGCGGTCAGCCCAATGCTCTGGGACCATTCAGAGACCACCGTCTAATTAGGAAAGAATAACAGAACGATAGAAAGAGCCTCAAACCTCTAATAAGGCCTTACGGAAACACATGGAGATGCCTGGACATGTCAGAGACCTTTGGAATTCCCTAAAACACTCAGGTGATAAAGGAACAGGGGTGAGGTTATTAATATTTTTATGTTTGGAGGTTTATTAAAACAACATTTGCATTTCTTATAATATGAAATAATGTGGGTGCAACTTTATTGATTACAATATTGATGAGGTTTCAATGGAGTCATGGAAAGCTGTGAAACATTTCCTAATCTGGACAAGTTCCAAGTGTCCAGAACAATAACCACGTGCACATCATTAAATGACAATCAAGAAAGCTGTAGAAGCTCACGAACACAGTGGTGAGAAAATTAATACACAGGATTATGTGTAAAGTGACAAAACAGTGTCATGAAATTAGTTCCTGCGACGTTCATTAATGTGTAAATACATACGTTGTACAGCTATTCTAAACCTGTGACTAGATCACTGTGGTTACTCTGTAATTACATTTGTTGTTTTTCATAATTACATGGTCATTAGAGACAATATACAATTTGGCCAGAATCACTCCATTGTCCATTCTCTCAGCTCCACTGACCAGACAGGTGCACTGTGTAATTCTCCATTTAAAGGCTGTGGGCCAACTGTTGCCCTGCATGCTTTGTTCCCTCTCCCACTTCTTCAATGCTCAGGACATTTAAAAGATCACCACAGTACAAATGCAAGGATGCAGTGACGTGTTAGTGTGTGTTGTGCTGGTACGAGTGGATCAGACACAGCAGTGCTGCTGGAGTTTAAAACCACTCAGCATCAATGTTGGACTGAATAGTCCATGAATTAAAAATATGCAGCCACAAAAGGTACTTTGATCCGTTGCAGGACTCCTAACATTAGATTCATTATTAATGGTCAGTTTATTCCTTAGACTCAAGTTTGAAATTAGCCAGCCTTCGACTTACCCACAGAAGTCAGTTTTGTTCATTCTCCTAGTTGTGACATAAAAAAAGAGAGGGTGGGGGTGGAATTTAATCCAGCCATTCAAGACCATGTGCTCCATTCTTCAGCCTTTCTGTTTCACTCATTCTTTATGGTGGGTTGTAACTCATGTGGACGGACCACTGAACTCCAGCACTGACCCGCATCTGGACAGCAGCTGGGGTCAGTTGGGTCACCCCAATGGGCCGACTTCCTCCACCCTCTAAACTTACTCACAGAGCTGTGAAACATGGGGAGAAAGTGAGAGAGAGCAACATACAGCGCTCATGGAGTAAACTATTAATAAAAGTTGTGCGTTTTAAACTGAAATCATTTTATGAACTTGGTTTGTTTGTTTCTTCTTGAGGCTTGGGTTGACTAGGACGACGTATCACATGTGAAGCTGGAAGCTGCTGATGTACTGTTTTAATTGTCAATGTAAAAGATGGGTTATATTTCAGAAAAGTGGTACAAAACAGTGCCATCATTAGAGATCAATGATTAGGGGGCTAAGCTTTAATGATTACATACAGATACAGGTATATACATGTATCTGTCAAATATACAGCCATAACGTCAGTAAAAAACAGACATTGAGTCAGTGTGCCCTGAATACTGCAGTGTTTAATGCATGCACATTTTAACTGGGTTTTCAGCAGGCTTCCTTTACCTTTATAAATAATGAGTTTTTCCTCTGCTGCATAATGCTATATTTGAGTAATTGTATATATCATTTGGGCACATTTGCTTTGCGTTCAAAGAATTTGCTCCAAGGGAGTAATGACTTCAGTTGTGTGAAGTTGGTTTGGATACAAAATATAATATAAAATATATTCTATTGGTAACTTACAGTTGTTTACAAAGTAAGCAAATGTTTACACATTTTTGTTATTTCTTCTGAATGTTTGAAATAAGATTTGTACAAAAATAAAATGTTAAATTATAATTGAAATAAGAAATATATTGTTAGTATTTTTACCTAAAAATGACAACTACAAAGATTGCAAGGCTCCTCTGACCTGTAATAAGGATGCCCTCTCAGCTCCCGAGCCTTCTCCTTTAAAAACTTCAGAACCATGGGACAGAGATCTCTCACGAGAAATGCATAATGCTTTACGGCACATAGCTCATGGGTGTTTACCTCACTACAAGAAGAATCTAGCTCACTTTTCCCAGTACAGACATTATGGCAGAGTGAGAGCTGAGTGAGAGAGGCTGTTAATATTGGACTGACTTGACTCAGTAGAGTGAGCTGGAACAGACATGAGGACAAAATTTGGAGTAGTATCTTGTTGCCCTTTTTTTCATGTTTTGCAGTGTTAGTAAAATGTTATGTTAAAGAAAGTGGTATAATCAGGTTATTGAGTGGTGTTACTGCACAGTGAGCCAGGGTTTTCGACTGCTAACTTTAGCCGGATTAGCTCACTTTCTAGCATTGGACATCAATTCTTGCAATAAGTGCTTTTTCTGTTGGTTGTTGTGTTATTAAAAAAGCTATAATAATAATAACAATACTTTATGATTGTAACCATATATTATGAGCAATATATAGGTTTTATCATGTACTCAACAATTTTATTTGATTACACAGATTCCCCAGGCTCAACAATGAGTTAGTGTGAGTATCACTAGAAGCCCTGACTGTGTCCATCAGTTGAAGCCTTGAAAGCTGTTTGTGAGCGATGTGAATATTTCTTGGCTTAGGAGGTGCTGGCCTGGATTCAAATCTCCTAACACTACCAATAGAGATGAGATGTTAAGATTCTTGCTTTAACTGCAGTTTCCAATAGAGATGCTTGAAACTAAATAACCTTAACATCTCTCTCCGACAGAGTCCAGGCCTCTGACTGGGTTTGTTTCCATATCGAATGTGATACAGTGCTACAGATGAGGGGAGGGGGGGGGTAACATCCCAGTGAGAGGCTGGACAGCAGGAGCCAGGTGCCCACAGGGACACGACCACTCCTTACAAAACTCTTAGATCAGAGCCTGGGGCCCTGCATGTGCAAGGCAGGATGAAACTGATCACCAGAGGAAGTAAACAACGCCATGCCACCAGAGGGAAGCCATTAGATTAGGAGGGAGGGAGGGAAGAGACTCGGGAGGCGATAATCAAGAGACTATGAAGTTTGGCCGGGACCCATGACGGAGGGGAGGAAGAGGAGGATGGCAGAGATGAAGACAAGGTAATTGATTGCAGACCACAGCAGTCTCAGGTGCAGTGGTAAAATGGCAGGATGCTGTCTAACTAATTAACCCTCACGGCCAAATCTGGGGCTGGGCAGAAGGTGGAGCCTCCAGGAGCTCTCGTAATTGGAGTGGTTACATTTAATTTAATGACACGAGGACACAAAGACCATTTCTAATAATGCAATTAAGTCGTATGTCAAAGTCAGTGGAGGTAAGTAAGCTGAATGAGATGCTAAGGCGTGTAAAGTGACTGTACATTGCATAGGCACAGTTTATACTGGAGACACATCCCCACCACTATTTGAATGTGGAGCTGAGTTTCCACGGCCAGCCCATGCTTCTGATACTGATATTAGAATTTAATTAATATGAGCATTTATATCCTCCAGGAAACAGAGCCATGAGGCAATAGATCTGTGTTTCTGGTTCCTCTGGGGGAATGTGTTTCCTATCTCTCTCCGCTTCATGTCTTCACTAATTCCAGTAATAGTCTGCATGTTTAGACCATAAAACTAAATATAGTTTAGTCCATATTTAATGCCACATGATAAAGATAAACACTGCAGTCAAAAAATAAATAAAAAATTAAAATCAAATGAAATAGAAACAATTTGTACTGTATAAACAGTAATATAAAGTTTATGCACCTGAGCAAATAAGAATTAATAGCTATTTTATGGGGCAGTACGTTTATTTACAAACAAACAACAAAAAAACAAACAAACAAAACAATAATAAATAATTCATTGTGTTAAATCAAGTGTGCTGTTGAAGTAATAAACACATACAATCAAGGACATCTGGAAACAAACTTTGTTCTTTGTTGTATTTATGTTTTTGTATCATTCAAAATTACACTTAAATGAACAATGCTTTAAAAACTAGAGTTTTAATTAGTAGAGTGGTGATGAAAGTTGTGATAGTCTGTACTTGACAAGGGAGGCATTCTACTCCAGTTCATTAACTTATTTTAATCTAATTTTAATGGACAGCACAGAGTGAGGGTGGTCAGTTTTTTTTGGTGACCCAAAGACAGCAGAGGAGAAGTGGTCTTCAGTTCATTGATGATCCAGAGAGTCCTTAAGGATCAATAGCAGCTGGTAAATGTATAACTCAGCATATTGAACCCCATTCACAAACACTGAATGGGACTTGGACACACCCACTGGCTTATAACTAGCAATTAGCATACAAATGGTTTGTGTTTCACCATTGATCTATTGACCAGGGTGGTGGTGTAAAACAATTGATCTATCAGGCGTTTAGTGACCCTGATTAAGACCAGTGCTGGAGTCACGTTAATGTGAACTGTGAAAATGAAAAATTGGCCCTGATACCTACATCAGCTTTTAGTTACAACAGACTTAAGTCTCTATAAACATTTACAGAGACTTAGTTAAAAAAACATCAATCATAACTTTTTTTCTTGGGTGGATTTTTTCCAAAATTATAAACAAATAAATATAATAATAATAATAATAATAATAATAATTCCAAGGAAGGAGGCACGGAGGAGCAGCAGGTAGTTGTCACAGTCACACAGCTCCAGGGACCTGAAGGTTGTGGGTTCGATTCCCGCTCCGGGTGACTGTTTGTGAGGAGTGTGGTATGTTCTCCCTGTGTCTGCGTGGGTTTCCTCCGGGTGACTGTCTGTGAGGAGTGCTGTGTGTTCTCCGTGTCTGCGTGGGTTTCCTCCGGGTGACTGTCTGTGAGGAGTGTGGTGTGTTCTCCCTGTGTCTGTGTGGGTTTCCTCCGGGTGACTGTCTGTGAGGAGTGTGGTGTGTTCTCCCTGTGTCTGCGTGGGTTTCCTCCGGGTGACTGTCTGTGAGGAGTGCGGTGTGTTCTCCCTGTGTTTGCGTGGGTTTCCTCCGGGTGAATGTGAGTGAATGAATGTGTGAGTGTGTCTGTTGCATTGTGAAGGACCCCTCCAGGGTGTATTCCTGCCTTGTGCCCAATGATTCCAGGTAGGCTCTGGACCCACCGCGACCCTGAACTGGATAAGCGATTTCAGGTAATGAATGAATTAATGAATTCCAAGAAATTATACAGTGTGTACTAAATATATTTGTGGATGTTAACATGCCTTTTTGGCAACCCAGCATGAAATAATCAGCCTTAAAACGTCCACTAACCTTAATGCTAAGCCTAAACTTACCCATAGACTTTAGTGTATGTGTGTGTTAAACATAAAACACTCCTGTTTCGGATATTTTGGAGATGTAGATTTACATCTCTGTTTATGTTGCTGTTTGGGTGTGGAAGAGTTGTGTGAATTTAGTAAAACAGTGCCACCAGTGGAAGGGAGCTCTTTCTTAGCTCATGAATGAGGATTATAAATAATCAATTCATAAAATGTAAAAATGCTAATGATCTAAATGTCTCCAGTACCCTGGTCTTGATTATTAGCATTAATGACACACCAGTGACCAATAAAGGAGCATTTACAATGACAATAAAAATAAATCCATAGCTCTTAAGTAAAAGCAAGGATCCTCATGGTTGTAGCACGAGGCCCGAGGACATGAGGCCCATCTGATGTCACACTACAGGCTTACAAGCTCCAGCTGGCTCACAGGTACCGCTGACGAACGAGTGACAGGGGATATCGTGTCCCTTTCTGATGGAGCATGGGGACTCTGGTGGCCCCCGATCAGCCATTTAAAAAGGGCCCGAGGGCCTGGTGAACAGGCCCTGACCATGCCATCTCTCCAGTACACACACCTCTTTATATGCTAATGCACTCCCTCGAAGTTTCCCCTCCATCTGATTTGTAACAGCTTGCTGGATCAATGGTGTGCTGCTTTTGTTCGGGTCCTGTCCCCCTGCAGGGTCGCTCTGATGAGGTGGAGGGGAGCCTACAGAAGGCAGGTGGATTGAGGGTCGTTTGAACTCTTGAGGTCCTTTCAGGAATCCTGCAAACCAGCTGGTCCTCACCATGCCCAAGTGTCGCGACCCCGAGATAATGATTATAAAGAAATTAGACCTCCTAATTACAGTCACTCTCACTGCAGGAGCTGTCTGGAGGGAACAGTGGGACCTGTTATGTCCATGTTGGGGAGCCAAGTCAGTCAGAAGAATGAGAACTTTTCTTCTAACAGTGTTAGGCCTTTGAGGAATGTTTAGAGATAATTGTCTCAACAGGAGTATTACCTTCATTGGATTTGGTAGATGTTCTTATCCGGGGGAACTTACAATTTAAAAAGTTACAGAAGGTAAAGGTATCATTAGAATAATGCCAGGGATTCTTATGACACTTCCCCATTGCATGGTACCTACTCAACACTGCTCTACTCTCTTTGAGCACTCTTTTTTTTCTATTCAATTTGAACCTTGGTACCACAGTTTTTTTTTTTTTTTTTTAAGTACATACTAATTTGTAGTTCCAAGTGAACAGAGTACACCGTATAAAAAAATGCCTCTTCTGCATATAACCCATCTGTGGCAGTGAACACACACACACATACACACACACACACACACTAGTGCACTAGGGGCTGTGAACACACCCAGAGCAGCGGGCAGCCACCCCCAGCGCCCGGGGAGCAGTTGTGGGTTCTATTACTTGCTCAAGGGCACCTCAGTCGTGGATTGAGGGAGGAGGACAGTGCTCTTCCTTCACTCCCACCTTTCAGTCCTAAGCCCTCTTCTCTAAATGTTAGGCCACAGCTGCCCACCGTGATGTGTAAACCTTATGTAGTGTTGATTGGCCAGAGAGACTTGTCAATCACATTGAAATGCAGACTTCCATCAAAACTCACAAAAGCAGCTTGTACAATTACAAGAGGTGAATATTTATAATATTTTATTATAGAATTGTGTTTTTCTTTTAAACACCACAAGTCCTAGAGATTAAATTAGTCATCTTTATAAAGCCAGCTTGGATATGAGAAATATGCTAGATTTATCATTATTATTATTATTATTATTATTATTATCATCATCATCATCACCATCATCAAAGGCATTACATGTGGAATAAACTAAGACATGAAATGAAAATAAAAATACATGAAATTCATTACATACTGGGGCAGCCGTGGCCTGTTAATGAAAGATAAGAGACGTAGGCTTGGGTCTGAAAGGTTTGATCCACAATATGAACAGGAAAAAAGGAACTGGGTGGAGAAGAGGAACAGCACCCTCTTAAGATACTGCTTTAAGTATCCTGATTTATAATATTTCTACATTATAAATCATTGAATGCTATTTGTTTTTTGGGTACTAATTAAGCTCCAGTCCACTAGCGGCGCTGTTTCGTTAAATACATGCAAACTCTTTGGCACCTGAAGAAGAGAGAGAAACAGCTGTGGAAAAATGACACATGAGAATGTTCTGATGTTTCACAACTTTTGGTGCTTGGATCTAGGCTTAGGTTTAGGGTTATGGTTCTGGGTTAGGGGTCTAGGATGATTGTTAACACTGATTATCCATGGGAATGTTTTACTTTTTTTGTGTGTATTTTGCATGTTTTGTAACTAATTAAATACAGCTATAATATTTATTATTCTTAACATGTGATTAATATTTTATCAAGTTAGTTTTTATTACCTCATCATCACATTAACAGCCAATCTTTATCTACAGTACGGCTACATGCTCAAGGGACTAAATGTGCTCCAAAAAAACATTTTTTGAAGAGTGTAGTTGGTCCTTTAGAGGGCACAGGGTGTGTTTTCTGTAAGGAGTTTACAGGGCAATGCCAAAAAATGTAATTTCCTTTGTAAATTGAAGTTAATTCTTTATTAACCATGATGGGATTCTTTAAAAAAAACAAAAACATGTAAATCATTTAATTAATTCAAACTTATCTGAAAATCTGACTCTGAGGAAAGTCTTTTCTGTTGAACGTTTCAAATATCAGCACGTACTTCAAGTAAAGAAAGGGACTATTTACATCGCGTGCTCTTACACAACCTTGAGAGCGAGATAACTTTCCATTTATAACAGCAGCTCGACAATGAGTCTAAATCCCCTTCTAAATTCTGTCAAGTCACTCATTAACTCAGTGGGGACTTGCAGGAAGAGGACTTTGTCTTTGAGACCATGAGCGAGAACCGCAGGGGCAAAGGAAAAGAGGGGGTGGCCTATTCATTTCAAAAGGAGGCTTCGAGAGGAGAGAATTGCCTTCACATGTTGAGTAAAATCCTCCCTCCATTTGGCCTGCACTTCCACAGAGAGCCTCACTCCTCAATTACAGCTGGCAAGAGTGGGAGAGGGGAACAATCGCTGGAGTCCCCATTAGCCACAGATGAAACGTCTATTCTTCTGCATTTGGACCTGGTGCAAAGGCAGTGTGGGCTTGGAGAATAGCTGTGATTGGGGGTTGAAGGGATCTCCAGACAATGAGACTAGGTATCCAGAGTTACACTGTTAGACAGGGCCCTTTGGTGGCTAAATTACAAGTAAAGACAAGATAATGGGGGGTTGATTGGGGCTAATGGGCTTATTCTTAAGGTAATGTGGCTCGCACATTTCCTCAACCTCCTTCCATTCTCGGGGTGCTCTCATCCTCTCAGCTTCCACCCAAAAGGGAGAGTTCTATCACATGTTATAAATCAACCATCATACAGGGTATTGCCTCTTTGGCCTCTGTGGTTTAGGTTACAATGCTGCAGTATTTTAAACTGCAACCTGCCATTCAGTGACTCACTCTAGTAGGAGCCGCTGAGAAGGAACAGATGTTTCTGGGCTATTGTGGCACTTAGTAAACCATCATAGCTCTGTGTTTTGGAAGCCACTGATCATTACCAGGGCTACAAATAATAACTTTGTAGATCTAAAGATGTCAAGGTATTCAAGGGCATGGTAGGTTTTATCATAGCTCTTTAAGACTTGTGAAGGGACAATGAGGACTTATGAAAACTTGACACAGTGATAAACCGGAACATCAGTACACAGTGGTCAAATGTGCAAAATGAGAAACATGAAGCTGAACACTACTGTGCTGAAAGTAAATGTAAAGGAATCATGCCCCAAAAAAGTAAAGTAAAATAAATTTTAATAAAAAAAACCTGAAACACCAACTATTACAGAAACATGCTCAAAATGTACAATTTACCATTTTAAGAATCAACAAATTAAGATTAATATCAATTTCAAAAGCCTGTTAAAATATGTATAAGCTGTGCTTAAAATGAACACTAGTATTTTTACCTTAAAATTTACAGTTTCAAAATAATTGTGATGTTCGACTGAGCTATAATAAGGAGAACAGACTCTCGCAAGTTGCTGCTCTGAACTCAGTACTGAAGAAACTACACTATGTAACTTTTAGGAGGGAAACAACCCACCCCTTGATTTCAGCACAGTGCTGTAAATCTGACTTACACTCTGCAGCTGTAGGGGGAGCTCAGGAGCAATAATACAATATTTGACTTAGTGTCTCTTTAAAGGAGGAGACTGAAGGACAGCGGTGAAGAGTGTGTGGCAATGTGCTCCAAGGTTTGGGGATCATATTACTGAAGGATCTGACCCCAGCAGGTCTTGAATACAGGGTATAAGGGCAGGGAGTGGAAGGGTGGTAGTTACATTAATGCTTAAAGGTTTGAATATCATCATCAAAGCAGAAAATTAAGTCCATGACCATGAATAATAGCAAATTGATGATAAAAAGGAGAGGGCCAAAGACTGATCCCTGTGTAACAGTGTTAATAACATTTATCTGGTTTCTGTGGTCTTACCAGGGTAGTTCCCGCTTGTTCCTTAACTAGCATAATGTACTGGTCTTCAATTGGATCAGGTGTTTTTTTTTTCATTTTAAAAATACAACCTTGTGTCAAATTCCAAACTTGTTCCAAATAATTGACATGCACTTAATATGTGATAACTGCACAAAATTAGATTTGAGTAATCTGATCAGTGCGTTTACATCCACTTGGGCAATCGTAATGGAAAATCTGGGTTTTAGTCCAGCAATAACATCAGAGATAGATGTGACAACTTCCTACTGCAGTTCTATTTTTTATCTTATGTTTGTTTTAAACATGGACCCACTTATGGAATTATTTCTAATATTATACATTGCAGCGCTTCTCACAGCTTTCTCTACACTGCTGCTGAGATGGAGAAACTTTTTTTTTTTAAATGATCATCTGTTCTTAGATGCAGTGTGTCCCTCTGTTACAGAGAGACCTGAGATCAGAATGTATTGGTGGAGGCCTTATACACTGTCCAGGTACATGCAGGTGCATGCACAGACGTGAACTAAATCGACATGTGTTTATGTGCCTTGAGAAACCAGACTACTGAGCTAAAATCCAGCTCTGTTACAGGTTTCCTTACCAGATTTCTAGACCTTACTCTGATATCAGAAACGGAGCATGCTGTTTACATAAGCACTTGAATAATAAGTGATTAAGGACGGATTACTAAGTGCATTTAAACACATTCACCGTTCTGTCGACGAAGGCCCATGTGGTTTAAAACAGTTCTCTTGTGCAAGGACAGCACTTAGGAAAATGAGATGAGCTTATGAAGGGCACAGAGTCTTGAGGTTTCACTGGTGGCTGGTGCATGCTGCACACTCCAGTGCACATGAAAATGGCAAGCTTCCTGGGTTTGATGGCACTCGTGAAGCTTAACCTGGGCACAATGAGCAGAACAACAGGCCGTTCTCCACCTATACAGCTGCCGCAGAGGAAGGGACGGACCAGTGAACTCTCGGCTTGCTCTTTGAGCTCTAGAAGAATGGCGAGGTTTTACTCTGCTCCCGGACCCAACCCACCTCCTTCCCCCCTCCGACGCCCATCCTGAGCCTTGTCCCCATTGTCCTATTGTCCCCAGGGTGATGGATTCTGGAGCTTAGCAAAGGCAAAAAAGGAGGCAAGTAAAGGGTCTAAAAGGAGGAGGCTAGGCTTGATTGGCAAGTCAGCTCCTTCTACCTGTCAAAAGTGGGGATGAATAACAAGGGGGCTTTTAAACAGGGGGGCTGCCCTAAGAAAGCGAAAAAAGCAGGCTTCACAACCGATAAATAATAAACGCAACCAAAGGAGAGTGAGTCTGATAAAGAACTATTGTGATTCCTCTTCTCCTAAGACGGTTTAACCTGATCGCTCTCCACCACTGAGGGAAGGCTGGACAAGGATAAGGAGAAGGCTGAGATTATGCAGAAAGAGGACGGTGGGCAGTGAAACGTGATTTTCAGCTTCTCTTTTGAAGAAGGGGTATTGTGTACGCAAAATGCTGATGTAGACCAGCTGATCACAGAGCCTCATGGCCCTGAGGCAAGTGAATGGAGACCAGGTGGTAATCGCACAAGGGAAGAAACAGAGGAAGACAAATATAGAAGGGGAAAAAAACAAGGACAGAGGAAGAAAGCAGATCAAAAGTTCTAAGACAATACACCCTCAGAAATCTTACATTAAGCACAATACAGATCTATAGAGTGGTGCCTTCCATGTGGCCTCTACAGTGCTATCTTTGCAGAGAAGTATGATTTTTATTTATTGATTGACAGACTTTCTCTGTTAGGGGCCATTCATTTCAGCTGCTCTCATTGCTCTCTAACAGCTCAACAATCACTACAATTCATATTTAAGTATCCATTACTATCCCCTATAACAGGTGTGGCCCCACTCCAGCCCTGGACAACCAATGTACAACAGCTTGGTAGCTCCCCTAATCAAAATCAACAGCTCGTAATTCATTGTGCTGTTGAAGTAGAACCCACACTCCAGACCGAATAAAAACGCCTGTCTGCTTTACTTGTGTTTACCTGCCACTATTTGACTTTTTCAACAAGAGCTCCAAATATTACTACATTTTTTACTAAAACAGCAATCCAGACGTCATTATGGATCCTTATGATTTGTAGTTCATGTACAATGACTGAGATGTACACTGCTGGTGCAGTTTTACTGAACACACTCAGTCGCATATGGCCAAAGAAGCGTTAAAGAAATAATTATTTGAGAGTGATACAGAATACACTGATGTTCCTAACCCTCTTGGGGCTTAGAGCTAGGTTTAAGATTAGGTTTGTGTTTTGGTTTGGGATAAGTTTTAGAGATAGCATTAAAAGAAGCACAAAATTCTGCTCTTTCCATCTTTCTGGTTTAAATTTAGAGGAAATTTAAAGACTGATTTTCTCAAGTAAAACTCATGAAATATTGTATAAACATTCACCTTGGGAAGCGTCTGTTCTATCACCTCATTCTTTGAAATGTTTTCTGTCACTGAGTGAATATGAAAGGCGCAAATTCAGATTGCTGTGGTTGAACACCTGCCCCTAGGCATTTATTGAGTCAAATGTCCTGATTTATTATAACAAATGGCAGCAAACATCTCACGGGTGACTTCACATACGAGTTTGGTGACTGATTTGAGCTATGGCCTTGGATTCGAGATGGAAGTGAGACTGCAAGGAGACTTTAGTGAAGGTCAGGGAGTAGAAAATGAGAATTTATATTTAGAGTAAGAGCCCCAAAAGTAGACACTTTCTGGTAAAACCCAGCAGGTGAAAGTTGCCCTAGTCAACTCTGGACAAATAACATCCAAGTGGTAGGTAATAAACACTCAGTCTTGATTATTGCTGTGTAGCCCATGCCTTGTCTTTGATGAGGTCTAAAGTGGGTTAAACATGCTTTTAAAGGTGCACTTAACATGGCTTTCCCAAATTTGCTTATTGTGGGTAACTTTAATGCAAACAGCATGCTGTAAGTGCTGCTTAATGTCATTCTGATGGTTCTCGAGGAGAAGGGCGAGCAGCGGATATTAAAAGATAAGCCAAGACCATAAACAATTAAAAGTTAATTAGGATCAGCTTCATTGCTTTATTCTTTACTTTCAAAGAGAATTATTTCATTAAGGATCCAGGGGTGAGGGGGGGTGGGGGTGGGGGTGGGGGGCGCTTTTCTGTGTCCTTCATTCTTCTCCTCCACAGTCTGGTTCTTGTTTGTTGCGGTTTTTGACAATGTTTAGTGACATCTGTGTTAAGTGGCTGTTTTAATACCTTTTTTTTAGATTAGAGAGAGAGAGAGAGAGAGAGAGAGAGCAGTGTGTGGCTCTTATTTAAAGGAACAGGGCCGTTTAGACGGTGGACCCCAGAACTGTGCTCACTTCTGGAAAAGTGTGGGAATATGACCCCTTTAAGAAAATATCCAAACACAGTTCAGTTATTGCTTCTTTTCCCAAAAGATTTGTTTCCAACAAATGAATCACTGTATCTGCTGGTGTCTATTCAGAATTCATAATTTTGATCCTGAATTGCAATTAAGCTCTGTGTTAATAAGCATCTTGCCTTACAGGGGTTTAATGAGGCGAGTACTCAGCTGTAATTAAGGAGTCATTTTAGTGAATTGACATTTAATCACATCTCCCTCTTTGGGTTTAATTAAAGCTTCGGCAGAAGGATGCTGTGTTTCTTACAGTAACCAATTATAGTCTTTAACAAAACGGAGAACTTAGTCACGGGAGAAACATTCATTATTAATATTACTACTTTTTTAAAAACAAAGGCATGAAATAAATCACGTTGGTCATTTCTCCTCCTTTAAAATAAGGATAGACTGGTCTTCTGCTTTTATCACCCACATTTTAGAACAGAGACATACCTCTGTTTCAAAGTCATTGCATTTTCCCAAAGGCATGGAAGAGAAATGAGGT
This sequence comes from Hoplias malabaricus, assembly GCF_029633855.1. NCBI lineage: Eukaryota > Metazoa > Chordata > Actinopteri > Characiformes > Erythrinidae > Hoplias > Hoplias malabaricus. Next base: position 421,970 of record NC_089802.1, read on the forward strand.
AATAACACCACTAAACACTTCTTTAAAGCTGTGTTAATGTGTGCAGTCATAAGCCATCGGTAAATTGGCTATTTTGAATATGGCACTGAAATGGGTAGATGTTTAGAGTTTGACATAAACAGGCCTTTTGAAAGAGCTTGATTTCCAACACCCCCCACTGGGAGTGAAATTAAACACATTTAGCACTGCCTCCGCATCGTCCTTTAAATGAGAGCCAGTGCACATTTACCCCAGAATCTCTCAGCTCATGGGTCCAGCCTATAAAGACCCATCACCCAGGCACTGAACACAGGGGGGCCGGGGGCTTCATTTGAGAGCTTTTTCATCTTCAGGCCCATTTCATCGTCTTGCTAACACTGTGATGATAATGGCCACGATGGCATTTTCGCTCGGGCATTATAAATGCATAAACAATATAATCAGCTTCTCACTGCTGATGTTTTGAGGGAGGGGAAGATCAAGAGGGGCCTATCTTTTTCCATTTTTATTTGCTGAGATAAATTTGTGCCGTTTATTGCGCTCGTTACCAGCACACAGAGCTTCCTTTATGGGTGGAAGATGCAAGACTCGAGGGGAAGTGGCATTTCATTCTCATTTGAAATCAAATCAAACAATAAAGAGCAATAAAAGAGCGCTACGGCTTCTAACGAGGAAGTACAGCCATCTGCAAGCTGGGCTTATAGCTTTGGCTCAGGCTTTGTACTCTGAAGGGATGCATGCCTATACAAACCCAATGGATATGGAATACATAACAGGTCCTAAGTGTTTACCACACCAACATTTCTTCAGAAATTAAAGGCGTTAATGGGTAGCTTGGGCTTCTGTGCACCTGTAACAGCATCAACGAATTCAGGAAAGCTATAGAGGAGATGGTATAACATTAATGTGAGGATTTTTGAGGGCTCTCAACTATATATATATATATTAGTTTGAGGATTAGTTTGTAAAACGTCTGATCATATTTTTAATATTGTTCACAAAATGGATCCTTCATCTCCAGACTCTCCTAGGTTTGTCCTTGGAGACTTTAACAATGCTCCTTGTACAAAAGCCTTAACAATTATCAACAACATTTTTCATGTCCTGCATGTTTTAACAAGGTGTTGGATGTATTTTATGGTTTTAAATGCTTATAAATCCTTTATGTTATCCCCTCTTTTCTCAGTGAATCATAAATCTAGCACCGTTTATGAACCAGTTGTTAAGAAGACAGAAGGTCATGAAGACTGAAAGTGTGGTCAGAAAGTGCCACTGAACATCAGAGGGTGTTTTAAATGTATTTTTTGGGATGTGATTTTGAACTTTGAAGGTAGTCAGGTATTAAATCAGCTGAATGCTGAGCCATGTGTTGCTTTGTGTGTCCATTTTAATACTCCTTATAAAACAAAATTGAGCATACATTTAAACAAGGGAATATTTGTTCTGCTTGGCATAGGATTTAAAGTTTGTCTTCAGTTAATTCACCTCAGGGTTTTGGTGGAAGATGTTATTGAATGGAGCCTGCATTCTGTTAATGCACTTTCCAAAGTGTTTGAAAAGGATACTCCAGTCAAAGCAGATTGAGATTCTGATGTAAGACATGATTCATGTTTCAGACAATCTCTTACAAACATTAGCTCAACTCAAAATGAACCGTTTTAATGTATTAACACATAAGTCTGTAGGTTCCGATGGTACATGTGGCAGAATATTAAAATATTGCCCTAAGCAGCTTGCAGTTTTATTCCAACTATTGTTTCAACACTCGCTGAGCAGTGGCAGTGTCCCCCAGGTGTAAAACTTACAACAGTTATTCCTGTTTGTTGACTATAGGCATGATTAATGTTTCATTTTTTAATCTGTTTATTGTTTTTCCTAAGACTATGTGCTCAATGTGAATTGACCCTTGGGATAAAGTGGATTCAATTAAATTTAATTAACTTCAACTTATCCCAAAAGTATTGGAGCGTGCTTCATAATGTTTGAGAATGCAATTCTACTACACAGACTGATTTTTTTCAGGACTTACAGACTTCTAGCCAGTGATTGGCATTGGGCATTGTGATCTTAAGCTCATGTGCAGCTAGTCCAGAGCACCACTATTCTATTGGTCAATGCAAATCCTTAAAGATCATACAATAGATGCACATCAAAGTAGTGGATTTCATTGATTATAATGGGTTTTTTAATACAGGGCTCTTTTATATATCCATATAGTTAAAAATAGTTGCATCCAGAAAGACGTGATGGATTACAATGATATGCAGAATGAAGATACAGGTTACAAGGAGCAGTACATGAGAGGCATGGAGTCGTAGAGGTTCCTAATCAATCCCATGCAGCTTGAATGTGCTTAAATACTTCCTGTAGATCTTGCAGTAAACAAAAATGTAAACTAAATAATGGGAAAGACAAATACATTTCTCATACAGAGCTCCTCTCCCTGTGCTTGGGGGGGAAGTTGCACTGTCTTGTATAATGGGAAGAAAAAGACAGTTATACCCTATTAACCAAATAAGAACTTAATGAATAACTGTTAGCACGTCAGACTCTAATGCATCTCTCAAGCCATGTATTCTTTTGTCTCATTTATCCCCCATTTACAGGTAAATAATCTGATCTCACTGTCCCTGTGCTCAGAAAGTGAAACAGATTGTTGAATAATGTTTTATCGCAACTAACGCCTAAATTATTCCTCTGGTTTGGTTTGAAGTTTAATCAAGAAGTTCTCCTCAACTGAAAGTGTGAGTGATCATTAAGAGGTTTTCATGCCGCAGCAAAGCTGAGGCCAAATCCAAAATGTCTCCCTACACCCTCCGTAGGGCACAGTTATTGTCATAATATAAAGGTTGTATGTCAAAAATAATTTTAGTGAGCGTTACGGTTCATGTTTCCCTGTCAAATTATCATCCAATTACTGTCTGGTGCAGGATCATTAGTTTTATGTTGTGTGATGTGCACTTGGTAGATTGTACAGCACTATTTTCGGACGTTGCCCGAGCTCCAGAGCTCTGTTTACAATCGTGATGTGGAAAAAATGGATCAGGGATCCATATTTATTTTTTTAACTATAAATTCTTAATGAGGACTATAACTGTTGACAGAAAATTAAAATAGTTTAAATATCTGTTTTTATTTGAATTGTGTGTTTGAGTAAAGGGCAGGTTCCCAATATGGCAGCTACTCTCTACTGTGGCATCACCTGCAACCCATGGATATCATCCCACACATCTTCAGTCAGGGTTTGGTCTGGTGATATGGCTGGTCATGGCATAGTATCTAGATGACAAATGTGTTCCAATGAGCATTGTCCAGTTGGAATAGTGCAGTGGAGTGTGCATTCACAGAAGGTAGGGTTAAGATATTGGTTGGGGTTAATGAGTCGTACCTGTCTATGTGCTTGTAGTCCTGCACCGTACAGCAACAGAGCTGACAAACAGACTCATTGAGAAATCACATTCACTGCTCGCTAATCACCCATAACCATGGCTGTTGGGTCACTCCATGTTGGGCAACCATTGGTTCTTCTCTGTGGTTTGTGTAGATATCTGAGATCCTCAATGTCATTGGTGCATGCCTTCTATCCACTGTTGCCAACAGCATGGTATGGTAATATCTGCATCCCTTTCTGGAGCCCTATTTGTGCCCCCTCTCAAACTCAGCTGTTGAAATTGCTTTCAAATTCATCTCAAAGACAAACTTTTCTTGCAGAGGATGCTACCAACACAAGTCAGAATGGAAAGCACATGCAACAAGACTAATTTACATAATCAATCAGGTACAGTACTTGCTTACATCGGCTGAGCTGAGTGTGAAAGGTGAATCATTTGCATGTCTTATGGTGTCAAACCTACCCACCAAGTTTCATTCCTGTTGGTTGAGTCCTTCTAGGTGCAACTATTATATTGACTAGTGCACATCAAATAATTTGAATATTAACACTACAATATTGTATTATACTTATACCAGAGACTCAATTTATTTCCTGATGAAAGTACCATCACCCTTGGCCAGGAAACCTCAGCCATTAAAACCAGGCTCAGGTTGAGGTCCAGGGTCATTACTGTGTGCAGTGTCTAATGTACAGAAGCAGATATATATCAGGGTCTGTACCACACCCCTTAAGATCGTGATACATTCCCTCAGCCTTCTCCATCTCCGTTTATCTGCTGAACGCTTGTTTCATCTGGGTGCCGCCTGGACCGAGCCCATTTGAAGGGATTTCAGGGGCCAGATTGCTAATCCCAACACTGAACATGAGGCAAGGCTTGGGGGAGGCCTCCAGTACCACAGGCTCTTTCTTATGGAAATGGAGCCGAGGCGGCAGGAGCACTGATGGAAATGCCACTAGGCTTATCACAGTAGGGCAGCTTCTGCTGAGGGAGAAAGGGACAGACTGACAGTCCCACCAAGCCTGAGGAAGCCAATTTGAAGGAGGATGTATATATATCATCTTTATTATGATGTGTGGAGGTCCAGTGTGTGTGTGCGCGTGTGTCCAGTCAGTCAGGGGGTTGTCCAGGCTTTCTATGTTGAAAAACAGCCAGCTTAACCTTTTAAAATATTTACACTGATGCTGGTTTCCTAAGCTTTTGGAGTAGTGCCATCAAAACAAGTAAATGTTTTTGCACCCTTTCATCCAATTCTGATTTCCACAGTAGGAGACCAGAGTGCATACAGCTTACACTGCAGGTATAGTGCCCCAGGGCAGTTGCCCTGAGCTGAGGCCATCTGTTGCTTTTCCGACTGTCCAGTAACTATGAAAAGCTTATCAATGCCATTTTTGTTAGTGTCATTTGTTCAGTCTGACTATGGTTTCCAGAGAAAATAAAGAATTTTGTATTTACTTAGTAACATACAGCACATCATTGTTGTCCAATTAAAAACACATATCCACAAAAAGCTATATTTTCCTCTCAGGGTAACAGTAAAACACAAATGATTTATACCCATTACAGCTCAGAAATGTAAACATATCTTTATTGGGAGCATGTCCAAATGTTTCATATGTAAAATGGATGTACATGTTTTATAGACAGCCAATAATGACAAATGCAGATTTATTTTAGTGGATTCCAATGAACCACATCCACCTCCGTATGACCACAGGCTGCAGCGTATTCTCCTTAACACTGCCGCTAAGAAACAATGTTTTAGCAAAAGAAGAGTCTATCCTTACTACGTATACTTGATCAAAATCAGCTTAGTTGATCCTTATTGTGATTAATTATAGTTACGCTTAGGGCTGGGCGATTAATCGAAAATTAATCTAATCGATATTCAGAAGTTCTAATTGACATAAGTATGTCTACATTGATTATATACATTTAAAAAAACTGTTTCATCATTATTATTATTTTTTTTAAATTATGTCCCCAGTGTGTGCAAATATACTGTCCCTTTAAATTCACACTACCACTCTGTAGTTACATGATTCTGCCCCTATCTGCCACATGGAAGAAACATGGAGAAGAAGCTAAATGCTGAGGCTGACCGAGCATCTTGAGTGACTTGTTCAAAAAACACACACAGTGCCTGTGGTTTGGACGTATTGTGTTTTCACTTTAATTTACATGACACTGAACAAAAAGAAGTAAACACTGAGGGGAAAAAAGAAAAAAAAAAAAAAAACATTTCAACGACCAAAGCACAAATCACAGCAAATATGAACAGTGCTTAAAAAACAAGGGAAACGATCTCCCAGCAACAACAGAAAAAATATCTAAGCTTTAATACTGGAGCATACTGGAGTCACTGAACTATGAGGGTCAAAAATACAAAAACAAAATAATCGTTCATTAATCGTAATTGTGTTAAAATATACAATGAATCGTGATATTTGGTGAATATTCGTTGGTCTAATATTTCACGTGAATAAACGTAAACCATCGTTAACTTTAGCACGGACACTTAGACAATACAGGGAGAGGGGGGAGATGCGTGGTTTTGATGGACAGGTCTAGCAACCAATGGAGATACTTGTTAAGAAAACTGATTTTTCAGCTTTTCGTTGGTCATTTTTTATATTAGCTGCTGTGAACAGACATAGATTGATGTCCACATTTAAATGGAGATACATGTTTTTAATTGGACAGCAGCGACATGTATATAGAGGCACTAATGTATAGCATGCAGTTAACACACTAACTTGTCAAAATACAATTTCTTATTTCAATATGGTATCAGTGTGCGCGCTTAAATGATTTTCTGCATTGCAAAGTGATTCTTCCAATGTAGAACATGTTGATCATGGATTTATATTGCATCAAATTAAGTTTCTTCTTGGCACAGACTGGTATCAAGTGTATAATGCACATATTTTACTAAAATTGCTTTTAAAAAGTTGTGTTTGAATGAGATGTGAATATCAGGTGTCACCCATGAAAAAGCAGCCTAAAATCTTTACCCAACACTAAATTTATCTTAAAAAAAATGAACCGCAAAGTCCAGAAAGTTAGAAAAGCAGAGCGTTGTGTAAGTTTATCACTAATAGAACTCTTCTTTGGGAACATAACTGAGATGTGAACACAGTGAAACAATGCCACCAGGGGATGAGGGTTCCCTTAGTAATTGTACAGTAACTACAAATTATGACGATGCAAACTGCCCTCAGCATCCAAATGACAATATTTTAGTGTACATCAAGACAATAGAACACTTTCTGTGGAGCCATTTTCAAGAACTTTGTCTCCTGTTTCCTGTCTACACAACAACACTGAAAAATTTCTTAACATATCCACAGTAGATTGGAGTTTTCCGAAACGTAAATTTTCACTGACCTTTAGTGCTGTATGTATGTGGACAAAGGTCAAAAAGCTTTGAAAAACCTGCAATAAAAAAAAGAAAAAACAATCCCTACCTTTGTTAATGTGGACAAGGCCTAAAGCTTGATGAACATGTTCACTTTTATCACCTCCCAAAACATCTGCGGTAACAACAATAAAACTAATGCCTGCTTTCCCCTTTGAAAACAGTGGTGTTCAAAGAGCGACAATAAAACTCTCCGTCTAAATAACAACAGCTGTTGTAACAGGCTCGTTAGACTCTAACTGTGATTACATTCCTTGTTAATGAGTCTTGTGTTTAAGAAGTGTGGGATGGCATTGGCTTGTGATTTATCAGCTCAGTCTCAGCCGAGTCTGGATTAAAGTTGTACACTCTGGCTTCTCAGTGCTAGCCACCAGCAGAGATGTGCTCCTCAGGTCCAGCGTGGACACAGCCCTGTAGAGGTGACTAGCTCTTTAATTATACACTGCTCAGAACATGTTTGAAGAACATTTACTGCATGTTATTGTGTTCAGATGGTGTAATGTTTTCTGTACTGCCATGTGTGAACATGAGGGGGTTGCTTATGTTGATCAGTGACGTGTGTCACTCACGCCTACTGTCCAGAGAATGACACTATGCAGTCCATCATCATGCAGAACTGACAACACACACCACCACAGTGTCACTGCAGTGTTGTGGATGATCCATCACCCAAATCATACTTGCTAGTGGTGTTTGGTGATCCTCTGAAAGGCTCAGTGCTAGGTCTACACATACACACACACACCAAAACATAGAAACACAGCTGCTCCTGAATGTGGCCAACTAAACCTGAGAGAACGTGTGTGTGGGTGTGATGAGCACACCCCTGGGCAGGAGCATTATCATCACCACCACCATCAGCATCATTATTTCTCCCTAATGTGGTGCCTGTGAACTCATCCTGAGCTGGACCACAACCCCACCTACTCCAGCCCGGGCTTTAATAGCAGGTCATTATCTGACAGAGGGGAATAGAACAGATAAGCTCCTGATGGCCTCCGCCTCCAAGAATAACCAGATAACACCAGAGACGGAGAGAAGAGGAAAAACAAGCAAGTGGGCGCGGTGATGATTATGTCCCCTATAAGCGTACGCAGCGGTCACCACTGTGGAATGGCATCTGTGTGCCAGCACTGTAGGAGCTCATGCCTGCATGTAGAAGAGCATGCTACAGAGGATAAAGAGCAGTTTATTTATAAGTATGAGGCTTTACATAAGGAACTGAACCCCTGTGAACCTCTCTAACACTCTGCTGGCACATAAGGGTAAGGTTAAAGGGATAAGCCCCTGATAGCCGTGGGCTAATCTTACCCAATTGGCTCTAGTCATTGCTCTGTTGCAAACCTGATGGAGATATTGCTTTACTGCAGCAAGCCTGGCTTCCCAACATCCTCTGGAAGCCATTTTACTGTTTCAAAGACCAGTGGTTTTGGAGAAAGAACTGCACGCTCAGAGAAATAGACCTTGCGTCCCCTCTGCTAAGCCAATACCTACATGACTCATTCATTCTGGCTAGCATTTGATCCAAAGCTTGTGACCGATCTTCTCAAGCCCTCGGAGAAAACCCAAAACAGGGCAGATGATTATTTAACAACATTCATTTGCTCTTTCAAAGAAAATTAACATATGCAAGGTTTTTGGTAATGAGGTCTGAGTCATTTAATAGAGATGGTGGAATGGGGAAAGAAAGTAGTAAGGGGAATGACCTTTCCTACGAGACAGAGGAGCTCTATGAGTGTTCAGAGGAGCCTGCCCTCAACATTAATTTGTTCAAACCTGGCTAAAAGACCATTCCCATTTTGTGTGTGTAAAAAATCTCACTTGTCTTAGAGGTACATATACATTTTGCATTCCTACCGTGCATGAAAAACAAAGCCTTATACCTGACCTTAACCCAGACTTGTACATATTTTACTAAACCATTATTCCCAAGACACTTATGTTATGTACAAATTATATGTGAATATCTGGCAACATAAGAATTTTCTTCATATTGTTGCTGAAGAAAAACAGCCAGTGGTTCTGTAATTCTACTCTGTGCAATTACAGTTTGCATGGGTTTAGCAAAAACAGTGGCACCAATAAACGCTCTACAACTACATTTCCAAATTCCAAATAATCTGATTTTATTTTTACTTAAACGTGATGTCAAATCTGTTTTTTTCCCCCTCCCAAGTCAGATCTGAGTCACTTTCTTAACTGGTCAGATCAGATGTCATGTGCCTTATAAAAATTTGTTCATAAAACATACACTTACACTCAGACAGGGCCCAAATGTGAAATGAATAAAATTAAGCCTAATTGTCTTAATCATGTACAATCTATGAACATTTTTGTTGCCCCCCGACCCCAAAGCATAATGCACATGAGGTACTAATACGTATTTCCAGTTTTAATACAATGCGTCTTCTCACAAATACATTTTTGTTGTTGATTACAGAGGTAGTGTCTGGTGATGTACCAAACAAAGATATGTGCGTGTGCTGTTTTAGAGACAGATTCATTCACATTTCAGACAGAAACAGGTCATTACATTTTTGAATATTAACAATTAAGATAGCCAAATCTGACCTGACCAAAACTAATTTATGAAGTGTATACCTGCTGAAGTGGCTAATACTGTAGCGTTGTGATATATACAGGGCCTAGACAAGGCAGGAATTAGGCCAATGGTGAGGTCAGGTATTGAAGCTGCATGATTAGTTCTGGATCAAAAACACCATTTGAATGGTGCTCCATCACTGCAGAGAACGGGGTTTCACTGCTCCACTCCCCAGTGCTTGGGGGATTTATACCCCTCCTGACCCTCGACACTGGGTATGGTGACACTCATGTGAGCTTGTCTAGTGCTTTATAATGAAGAATACACAAGCACAACTTGGACAGGTGAACTCAGGTTATACACTGGGCCATGACAAAATCCAATGCTCATAAAATGGACATTACACTTTAACACAAGTTGAGAGCTGAGTGTGTATAAACACTACTTATTTACATGTTTAATTATGATAGAACTGGACGTGTGTTTGTAGCGTTACAAGTAACTTAGTGAGGAGACTGCTGACAGTGATTAATGGAAAACTATTAGATCAATGACCCCACAACTGCGGCATGATGCCCCCTTTTTTGACACATGGGGGCTCTCATTCCCTCTCTCTCTCTCTCTCATTTGTTTTAACATCTGCTTGCCTGGCCAGCGTTGACAAACTGTTCAAAATCAATTCTCTCTCTCTCCATCTGCAGCATAGCTAAAGGAGGTGGGACCATAGAAAATTATGGGTAGAGGAACAGGAAAGAGGGATGGAGGGAGCAGAGGAGCACCAATGTTTATGTTGTGTGTTGAAATGAAGGATACGGGCTAACTGATGATTGATGATGCATGGGTAGAGTCAAGGATCTGAGTGACAGCATGGGGCGTGGCTGGCTTTGAGTGGAGAAGAGCTACAGAGTGTTGAGAGAAATACTGAGGGGTTATTATTTAGACTGTCCTTGTAAACTTTAAAAGTTATAGTTTAACGTCATAAAATTGATTGGGAAAGTGGTAACCTCCATGTTAAAGGTTTGAGATCTGGTGTGTCTTGAGTCAGTGTGCTTCTTAATTTCAATGTATTTCTGATGTTATTATACACTTGTGTATGTAATAACACTAATTAATATAGTTACAGGGACTGGTTTTAAAGCTCAGCCAAAAAGGACATGCAGATTGTACTGTGTGTGTACAGACACAGGTCCATTAGAGCAGAGGGAGTGTAGTAAGATCCTAGAAGGCTGCATGGCAGATTGGGTGAGTAGGTGGCAGTTGGTGGCATGGTGGTCATAGCCATGGTGGGCGGTCATGTTTGGGTAATGTTTGGCACGAGACCCTCTTTGAGGCAGCTGAGCTAGGGGTATATAGAGTGTGTGCCAACATGTGCGGGTGGTTTATGTCACGCTAAGTGAGACAAGTTGATGTGTGTGTTGTGAAGGCACCTCCACTGCTGTGATGAGGCACTGGACACAGTACTGTGATTAATGATGCTGCAGATGCCTGGGAGCGGTAACTATCATAACAAAAAATCCAAATGCATTGTTCCACGCCTTGCTCCCACTCACAGAGCTCTTTCTTCATTTGTCCTGCAGCGAGATTATATGTGGTGAAAAGATTTTACGCATAAAATTGCTGTTGTACAATGTTTCAACAGAAGAACACAAGTGAGAATCTGAAAGAAGGCTCCGAAATGTAACTATTTCACATCTTTAACTGGAATAATGTAAACGAACCCAGCTGCCTACTTAAATGCACAGTCAACAACAGTTCCACAATATAAGGTATATATACTGTTCAACGCCTCAAATATAAATGACTATATGGAAACTATGAGAGAGAACGTCATCAGTCACTGGATTTCAACACGGATGCACACATTTTGACCTGCAGAAACATAATGCACCAGTCTTTTCACTTCTGGCTTCTTCGCAAGTCCTGAGCCATGTCTTTGAAACGGTTTCAAATACAGGCTCCAAGCAATCGCCGGTGATCATGTTACAGGGCTGTTCTCATGATCTCATTTCATTTACACTGTACATAATCCACCGATCAGGGAACATGGCACTGACTCACAGTAATCTGGTTCTGATTTCTTTCTTTTTCTGGGAAGATCTTCATTCGGTCATCATTTCTGATACCACAGTAAAAGCACTGTCTGTGTCATAAGGAGGGGGGGGGGGGGTAATTAGACTTTTGGGCTGTGGAATGGTGTTCTCTGGAGTGACCGAGCACCACTCAATACCTTTGGCATGAATTAGACTGCTGAGTGGAGCTCAGAACTAATCATCAGGACCTGACATCACCAGCGTTCTTGTGGCTGGACGCCATCAAACCCTCATATACATGGTCCAGCATCCAGTCAGAAGCCTTTCCCAGAAGAGTAGAGGCAGCCAATAGACACCCTTTTGAATTTCAACAAACCACACATTGACACAATGGTGGCACTTCTATTAACTGACGTTGGTGAATGTTACACACTGATGAGTGGACGTCTTTATTTAAGCCACATGTGTTAGAGTCAGATTCAGGGACCTAGTGCGGCTTAGTCTGGCCCCCCGAGACTCCTCAGTGATGAAGCACATCCAGGGGCTCTCTCTGACCCATGCCAAGGGCTAGTGACCCAGACTTCACCACTGCAGGCACCAGCCAGCCTTAGCACCCGGCACCCAGACAGCTCAGTCACATGTCCCCCGTGGGCATCTTTCATCCCAAATTCACCCTCCACTATCCACTGTGGTTCCCATTTACGCTCGTCCTGCAGCCGTTTAATGGAGTACTTCAGAAGCATATGTCCCTCCTTTTGTCCAGAGACCAATTACGTCTCTCTAATGGAGCATAAATTATCTCATACCCTGGGTTACCTATACACTGTAGGTGATGAGATGAAGGCAGTGCAATTAAGACACCAGTTAAAGGCTTCAATTTAGGGTCTGTATCACACAGTTATATATGAAGTATGGATGTAGTTTTTATTAAATATGAAAAAAAAAAATCAATATATTGAAGTTTAGATATTACATGGCCACTATTTACCTTCAGTGTCCATTTTACCAGCTCCAATTTTCATATTAGCTACCCACTGTATTAATTACACACTGTTGTCCACTTGTTGTTCTGCATACTTTATTAGCTCCCTTTCACCCTGTCCTTCAATGATTGTGACCTTCAGGAACCCCACAGAGCAGCTGTTACCTGGTGGTGAATCCCTCTTAGCTCTGCAGTCACACTGGACCTGTTGGTGTTTCGTTTGTGTGTGTGAACTAGGAATAGTCCACCAACCACAAACATCCAGCTGACAGCGTCCTGTGTCCACTGACCAAGGACTAGAAAGTGACCAGCACAAACTGAAGAGCTACTGTCTCTGACTTCACGTCTACAAGATGGGTGTGTTTACAGAGTGGACAGTGAATGGGGGTTTAAAAACTCCAGGAGCACTGCTGTGTCTGATCCACTCAGCAAAACACACACTAACACACCACCAACATATCAGTGTCACTGCAGCGCTGAGAATGATACACCACCATAATTTTCTCTAAAGTGTCACTTGAAAAATGTTTCCAACATTTCTTAAAGCAATTATCTACTGTCAACATGACAGTGTTGTAATAAATGTTGTAGTAATTTGTAGTAGCACTTGATCTAAATGCCCAGAAAGTGTCACTGCAAACAAGTACTTGTCATAATTTGAGGAAGCACTAGGGGGAGTGTAATCCACACGTTCTGTGCTCCTGCTGAGCTCTACAGAGTCTCTCTCTCTGCTCTTTTTCCCCCAGTAGAACAAACCCCAGATTAGGGGTCCTGTCTTACAATCACGGCAGCACAGCGGCACAACCACAATACCCTGAGATTCCATTAGGCCATAGCTGTCAGCTGCTGCGCTGAAAGCAGGGTTTATTTTAACAAATGTCATAAGCCACAATCACACTATTCATCCTCTGTCACAAACCTTAGAGCTCATGGGCTGAGGAGATGTTTTAGTACAGAATTACACTGCAAACAGGTTGCCTTGTTTAAGTGGCAAGATCCTAAACGTGGTTAATGTCTAACATTTCTCAGTGAGATGAGTACACACTCAGAAAAAGGAAATAAAAAAATACTGTGGTGTGATTTAACCGTCAGCTGTGATGGGACCCTCAATGGTTCATCTTAGTTTCTTTAATTCAGGAAAATGATTGCACCATATTTTGCAACAAATGTATTTCTAGGAGAAGGAAAGACATCCATGCACAGACTGAACAAGATTCTAATATTCTACAAATATCACATGAGGAATATTAATGTATATCAACTGAATTTCAGATGTCAGGTAAGTGAAATGCATTTTTTTTTTTGACAGTATACTAACACAGGCTGATAACACATGGACTTAAACACCACTTACCGGCTCTCTCACCTGTTGTATATATTGCCCACTATTGTACATACTGTATAAATAACATACTTTGTTCATAAGTACACACATATATTATTTATTATACTCTGTTTATACACCTTCACATTCATATTTATAACCTGTTCATACTCTGTACATTTGTAATATACATATTTATATTTGTATTTTTTTTTACTACTAAGCACTTCACACTTTGTACTTGCGACATGTGCAATGACAAAGTTGAATTCTATTTCTAATTCTATACACCAGGAATCTGGCTGTTGTGCCATGTACAATCAAATATCTGGCAACCCAGTATGAGAAAATCTACCTTACGAATTCCTCTAAACTTAACTCTAAAACTCACCTTAGCCCTTAACTTAACACTAAGCTCCAAACGAGACCGTGTTTTGTGTTTGCGTAATGCTTTCGTAAACAGATTACTGCACTGTTTTTGTAGCTCTTCTTTAGATACATAGGAGTTTGAGCGTTTTCAGTGAAACTGCATCACCGGGTGGACAGGAGCACACACTCAGTTTGAGCAGGGTTGCCATATATATTATCTATATATTAGATTGTACAAAGCACCACTGACAGTGACATTGTTGGGTTCAGGCTTCGATTCTCTTTCTGATGCAGGAGAGAGATTTAGGAGATAAGAGTTTGAAAAGTTTGAACACAGTCTGCCGCCATGTCCTGAGCTCATCTTTTATCTCATCTTTCAAATGATCAAAAGTTCTCTCTCTCTCTCTCTCTCTCTCACACACACACACACACACACACACACAAAACCATCTTTTCCAAGATACAATCAAACCTTCAAAGATGCAGCATCCTACTGACTAAATATAAGAGACATAGTATTATATAATATAAAAGACAGAGAGAGAATGTGCTATACTACTGTTCCAAAATCTCTATGAGAAATGTATATTTGCAGAAAGGAAATTTATAGTGTGTGTGTGTTGGAATGGGCAAGAGGGAGCTATAAGAGAGTATGAAGTGACAGTAAGTGAAGAGCAGGAACCACAGAGGAAAGAATTGAAGTGCTGCAGGCTTTCCTTCTGCTAATGAAGGCTGGACAGTGCCAGCACAGAGAGAGCTGGCCTCGCTCCCTCAGGGCTCCACGGCCAAATTCCTTAAACACAGGGCTGAGCAGGAGCACGCCAGGCGACTAGAACTGCCCCTTTTAGCTGTACATCCATTCACAGGGCTGTGCTAGACAGTCAGGACACCCCTGTTACGACTCGTTCCACCTTAACTCAGGCCTGGTGCCTCCCCAGTCATCACCGTTTGTCTATTTAACACACATTTCGGGGTCACAGTCACTGATGCCACACATTGCTTCTAAGGAACCTCAACAACTGCACCATGTCCACCACAGTACACTAGATACTAGCTGCACATGAGCCTAAGTTCACCAAGCTCAATGCCAAGATGTGTTAAAAGCCTCCGTAGACTGGACTCTGGAGGAGTGGCTCCGTTCTCTGGAATGAAGCAGCATTCAGTATATTTGGGATGAGCTGGAGTGGTGTTTGTGATCAAGAGCTAATCATCTAACATCTGTACCTGTCTTTACAGATGATCCTGTGGCTTTATACAATCAAATTCTTAAAATTCCAACAGTCATAATCTTTAAGCAAGGAGAGGAGATGGTGGGGCATGTTAAGGTCAGAAGAAATGTTGAAGTTGTCCAAAACTTGGTCCAATGCTGGTCCATTGCAGAGAATATCAAGCCTGCTCAACACGAGTGTGCTCCTGTCCACCGGTGGTGCTGTTTCACGGAATAAACTCAAACTCATGTATCTGAAGAAGAGTTACAAACAGTGCTGTAATCTGTTTATAAGAACATTACACAAACAACACTGCTGTATCATTTGGAGCTCAGTGTTAGGTTCAAGTTGAGGTTTAGGGTTAGGTTTAGGGAACGTTTTAAGACATTTTGTTTTCCATACTAGGTTGCCAGATATTCACATGGACATATATGAATATGTTTAGTAAATATTTTGAACGTGCTATTTTTAATTTTCACTGCAAGGTGTACTTCAATCAGCTAAAGAAAATACACTAGATTCTGCACTGGATTTTATTGTTTATTTCTAGGTCTTTCCGGAAACTATCAATGTTGATGCTATTTTAGACCCTCATTTAAAGCATCCACTTTCTCGATTCAACCATTTTATTTATTTATTTTTTAATTTTTTTTTTAACTCAGTGGACAAAATGTGTATCTATGAACACTGAATGTCGTCCGTCCACTTGATAACCACTGGTCTGTGTGTTGGGGGTTGTACAGTATGAAGTAGGGGCACATTGTTCCCCCCTTAAAGTAAATCAAAGAGTGGGGTCTACGCATGAGCCTGAAAATATTATTGGGCTGTCAGTCACATTATGTTAATTATAACTCCTCAGATGCTGCAGCGATGGCTTCATTCCAGCGGTCGAGCTACTGTTAAACGTATATTACCTTTTTGTTGGCCCAGTCGTGAGTCAGATGTGAGGGTGAATAATCCTCTTAGAAAAATGGCTGGGGCAGTAATGGCAGAGCCTGTCTGATCTTATAGAATATATCCAGCCTACCACTGTGCTGTAGTTTTCAGAGACTTGGAGGAGTTTAACTAATATGCAATGCTTATGAAACCAACTTCTCCTTTTAAAAATATTAATCTCCATCTTTGTGGATTTTATTTTACTACGTCATGTGAACTCAGCAGCTGTGATTAACTGTGTGAGTGACTGGGTGAGGGTGTAAAACTGACTGCAGGGGTGGGTGTGAGTGTAAAATTGGGTGAGTGTGTGGTGCCCTGTCCAGAGTGTGTGCTGCCCTTGCGTCCAGTGATTTTGGCTAGGCTCTTGACCCACAGTGACCCTGATCAGGATGCAGTGTTTATAGAAGATAGGAGGAGATATAGTTAGAAATGCCATCATTCCTGTTATTACATTCATTATTATTACAATTGTTATAATATTTTGGCAGCACTTTGTCCCATAGCCTTGGTAATGAGTCTGTACTGAACTGAGACAGAGGGCACAGGGTGTGACAGGCTTTATTTATTAAAGCAGTGTAAAATCAGGAGAACCCCCTGTGACTGGATTATGGGAAGAGGATTGGTGCCTTCTGCTTTGATCTCACAGATTACAGTGAATCTGTTACGGCAGGACGGAGGGAATCTGAAAGGACAGTGGGCGCCATGCACTCAGTTTTAGGCAGATTCCTCTGCCGTGGGCCTGGCCACAGGAATGTATGCTGTAGTTTAAGAACAAGAGCAGGTAAGAGGCACTAAACACAGCACACTATGCAGGATGATAGGTTACATACTGCTTTTGGAAACAATATGATGTACAGATTTTGTAAAACAATGGTCCGTTATTTCCTCTAGAAAAAAGGAATGCTGAAATATTTTGGAAATCAAATCAATTTCAACATCAGCTTCACAGACACTCAGCAACACCTCGGCAAGACCCAGGAACACCACAGGAGAGGTCAAACAATGACTTAGGAACCATCCTAGATAACTAAGAAAGCCTTGGGTTACATGTTGGTCAAGTCAACTTGTGGTGAAAGGACCAGGGCCGAATCCTCTCAACATCCACGGCTGAACTGCCCTTAACCCTCGGGTGCCCTCCACTCCAGGCGTGAGAGACTAACACACCCTCATTCAGAAAATGTTCTACATAGATTCTCCAGTCTTTAGGACCTTTTTGCCTCACAAAGAATCACACAAGGCCTTTAATCACAGACCCTTGAGCGAATTTCTGGAGCTGTGTCAGAGAAAAGCTGAAATCCTGAATGTGTTCGCCATTGTACATCAGTGGAAGAGGTTCTCCCTCAGCTTTTATCTGAAGCTCAGGGAGTGATCATACAGTGTATTTAGTGCAGACCTATGTAGAGTTAAGCGTCATAACTTTAAACACGAAAGTGGCTGGAGAGTGTTACTGGAGTGCTGCAGCTTTCTGCCTGTAACAGACCCATCCACTGAGCTTAGTTTAATTAGTTGCAAAAGTCCACAAAGCAAAGAACATGGTGGAGTTAATCAGCAAATGTATCTCTCGAACACTCTTGGCCGAGTCACTTGACAGCATGTCCAGGCCTGACAAAAAGTTTTCCCTTCCCGCTACGCTCTCAAACGTCCTTCAGCAGAACTGATCACACTCATCTGTCAGGAACCCTCACAGTCACTCAGCACAGCTCCAATGAGAGAGAGAGAGTGTGAAGAAAAGGTATATATAAGCAGTCTTTATTAAAAACTCGAAACAATACTGAGCTTCTTTGAGGAAAGACGTGGAGCTGGATGATCAGCATCAAATCAAAACTTAAGTATTTGGAATATTTGAGGCCAAGACGGCTATAAATTTAGCGCTGGGACCATGTTCTCTGGAGTGATGGAGCTCCATCCAGCAGGTTTGTAAAGCCTGTGATCGGGGCTTGTGATCTAGATCAGCCTGTCCACACTCAGATCAATCAAATCCTTATAACAAGTGTATCCAAAGTCTTGTGTGAGGAAACATTACGTAAAGTGTTGTGTATGCACAGAGGAACCTGAGGGATGTTTATATCGCTGGCTTTGCTTAGGGACCTAAAACTGCACAGTCTACCGTTGATTTTGGAGCCTCTCTCTCCATGTCCAAGCATGTCCCAACTGGAGAGGCAAATAAGAAACTTGGAATGTTTTCAGCAGCTAATCACTGCCCCCATAGACGATGACCTCAGAGCTGCTTGGACAAACACACAGGCTCCTTCTAGGAGCATATTTCCTGCACAGGACATTTCCACATTGGGATAAACAGGTAATCAGACCATGCGTGTGCACACTAATCTGCACAGTGGGGGTGGGAGGGGACGGGGGTCTGTTTAGTGACCTAATAGCTGATGTCATGGGCTTCATTAAACAAGCCTACTGTCTCGACTCTACAGGGGCAGCTGTACCAGGACGAAGGAACCCTGGGTTATGTGTGTACAGTATTCTGTGTGTGTGAGAGATAAATAAACAGCCAGACACTTACCTAAGCTTTCAGACTTACAGTAATATGATTGATGCACTACATAGATGTTCACAAATAACATTCATTAATAAAATACACGCACGGCCTGCCAGCTGGCACAGACACTGCATAATAGCCATACTTCTTATGCAGAAAGACACTATAGCATGCGCACACAAGCTTGCTTTACAGAGTGGATGTCAATAGGCCAAAACAGGGTAAAGCCAGTGTTGAACAAAGCCTTCTTTGGTTTCTTTTCCTCCCTCCTCATCAGCCCCCGTCCCCCGTGTCCCAGCTTGGCAAGCCGTCAGGGGATTATTTCATACCGGTTATGAGACGGAAGATTTAGGGAGCAGACAGCACCTCAAACTCAACCCCCTCACCCCACTCTGAAAACGAAGAACTCGGAGCAGCTTTGCTTTCCAGCCTCCCTAAACTTTCCCTCTCCCGGCATGGAAGGGTGCCCAGGTGGTTTCACCGGCGCAAATCGGCCCACAGCTCTCTGCTCATAAGAGTCGCGTTAAATAGAGCATTAACCTCACGTAAAGCAAACCAGCCAGCCTTCGGGATCTCCGCGAAGTACGTCACATCCATTTGCTCCTTCTGCGTTGTCCTTTGTGCTATGTTTATTATTTACTCATTTAAGAATTAATAAATAAATAAATAAATCTTCTTGAAGGAAATGCTAGCTGCTATTTACAGAGTCAATATTTAGGGTGCAGACCAGTACATACACTAGACAGTGCTCACAAGAGACATATGGATTAATCAACAAGCAGCAAACTAACAAGATCAACAGCAAACAAAACACGAAATCCCCCTCTCGAGCCTCCATTATAACCAGAATCCATGAGACTCGAGACAGAGAGAGGGGGGTACAATCACAGAGGATTAGAACTATTGACAGTATAGTCATTCATTTATTCATTCACTGTAACTACTTTGTGGTGGCTCTGGAGCCTACTCTGAATCACGGGGCACAACACAGGAACAAACCCTGGATGGGGCTGACCGTATACGATGAATGATATTCACACTCTGGTCAACAGGACTTGTATGATGTTATGATTGATAGTTATTAATCACTTAGTGAGTGTGCACTGGTGGCCCCCGAGTCCATGCTAATACTTATGTACCTGAAGAAAAGCTACAGAAAGGATTAGGGCTTAGGGTCAGAGTTAGAGTGATGATTATGGGCTGTGTTTAACACTGGGTAGACATCAGAAACTCATGCTTATCCACAAAGGATGAACTATATCGTACATATTGGGAATGACTTTTCATTGAAATATAAACAAATTCACCTTGAGGCCAGGCTGCTTTGGAAAATGCAGCTTCTGTTTTTCATTGGTCTGCGAAGAATTCACTGATGACATCACTAGAGCCATGTTCAGCTTTGGGTAAAATATGATTGAAAAATATAATTAAATATATTCTTTTTAAAACTTACATTCTTAAAAACGTACACATTCTTAAACATTTAAAAGAAAGAGAAAACAACACACGTATAGATACATACATGGTGCTGGCAGGAGCAGTATATGGGGCTTTAATCCGAGGGCATGGGGAGCGTCCAGCTCTTCATAAGGGCTCTTTTCATGGTCCCTGTGGAGCTCTGGGAACGAGCCACTGCGACACCCCCTAAAAACCTCTAATCATCCTGCTGCCACCCCTTTGTGCAGCTTTTCCACTTTGATTTCATGTTTGCCCATCTCATTCCTCGGAGAAGGGGGAGTCCTGAGACATTCCTGTGAGTTCGGATCCCCCACAACCTCCTATAACTCCCTCTCCCTTTCTACCCCCCCCCCCCCCCCCACCCCAAACACACACACACACACTTATAGCTCCAGATCTATGCATAGTTACGGAGATGTAGTTGATTGGAAGAGCATGTGCAGGATCCTTAAGAACAAAGCCTCTATTCTTATGTCTTTTTTACTTTTAGGGTTTTGTTGTTTTTTTTTTCTTTAAGGCTGTTAAGAGTTTAGTGAACCTGCACCAAAGGTGTGTGCACATCAGCTACTGATTTCTCAGGTTTGTAATCTTTGGCAACGTAAAGCAAACTAACAGCTCTCTCATCAAAAAGTTATTCTTTATTATTTACAGGTCAGTTGTTGCTCTCAAAAGGGAAAAAAGAAACATGCCTTACATCAACACAGCTCCTTCCAAAAGCTGAAAAATGGAGACTGCTGCTGCGACAATTCAACTTTCAACAGTTAAATCACAAATTAATGTAACATTTGTTGATGCACATTATTCAAATGAGAACACATTTCTCAGATAAGTAGCTGCTGTGAAAATTCACATTAGTTTCTGCCAAACACCTTAAATCATGAAAGGCACCTTTCTAACCACCATCACAATCGTTAACTCTTTGTGTGCTCGAAACCGGCCTGTATGTAGATGAGTGTTTATGAAGTCAGTAAACGAGGGCAGGATGAACACCACAGAGTCTCAGTCCTCTCTCTCTGCTCATGGCAGAAAAAACAGCTTCTGGAGTTTCTTTTCTCTTTTTGACAACGAGCAGACCTCCAAACATTGAAAAGCATGAACGGAGGTGATGCTATTGCTCTGTCCCTGCTCCATAAGTGCGTAATATCTTAAATTTAGCTGTGGATTGATTTGATTTTAAATTCGGGTGTGCGCCAACAGCATGAAAGTAAACACAGACTGAATGTGCTACAAAACTAAAATCGAGGAGACAAGTAAAATTTCAGCGACGTAAAAGCAGCTGTCTCCCCCCTGTCTGTTGGTGCATTGGCAGCTGAGATTCTCAGTCCATTTTAAAATATGAAAAACAACAAAACGACATGTTGACAATAACAATGACAAATACTCTTTAAAGTAAAAGTCTAATTTTCAGCAGTGGTTCCATTCATGAAGAGCTTTGAAGGACACTTTCTGTGCCCTTCATTTTAAGGAAGGCAGATTTTAGACTTAGTATAAGTAGGACATCTTGATCAACACCATCAAGCTCTCTCTCGCACACTGTGTTGGCGTGTTGTTGTCAGCTGGTGGTGAGGTGTTTCCCCCCGGGACTCAGCCGCCTCGGGGGTGTTAGTGTAGCCGGCAGGGCTTTATAGACTCCCTACTGAGAGCATCTCCTTAATGCACACAAAGAGCCGCATTTATCCAGAGCCTGACCACTCTGACCCCCTTAACTCAGTCCCCTCGGCCCAGCCTGCCGGCCCCTTTCACACACACAAAGCACCCATCGGCAGTCTCCCCTCGTTGCCGTCCCACCCAGCAGTCAGAGCCCTGGCGTGCAGAGGGGATTGTGGGAACAGAGTTACACCTTCGAGTTTTAGGTGCAATTAATGCACTGTAAATAAATAATCAGTATAATCAAAGGGAAGCAGCAAATGTTAGTGTTGTGGGTAGTTTCTATTGTTGTGTGTAGCATTCATAAATACATTCAGGCTAGTTGATGTGCATATATAAAAAAAGGCTTATGCTAATTACATGTTTGTATACCTAAAGACTGAAAAATATTAGCTTCAACAAAATTCCTGTTCCCATCCTTATTCTTGTTTTTTCCACTCATTACCCGTGCTCCGTTCTTCCCCCTTACCTTGTTCTCCCCGGCTTTCAAGCAGTTTACTTTTCATTCGCACTTCCTTTTCTCTTTCACTCTTGTTTACCCCTGCTACCCCCACCTCACCCCCCCCACCCCACTCCTCCCTCCTCTCATTCACTCCTTTAGGTTTCATTCCTCCCAATTTTCTCATGGAACCTCGTGCAGGACCGTTTCAGAGGGGTGAGGAGGGGTGTAGTCTGAGGTTTAGTTGATGTGTATCCTCTTGGAGACCCCCGCCGGGAGGAAGAAGCTTCTTTTCATCCCTCTCTGCATTCCAGCGCGTCCCGAACACTCTTTAAAGCGCGGCTAAAAGCAGGGAAAGGCCGAGAGAGAGAAAGGGCAGAATGAGCTATGGACGTTTGTGTCCCAGGACTTTTGCAGCATTTCTCATGGCTGTGCTACGTTTTACTGCTGAATCAAAACAATCTTGATGTCTGCTGCTCAGGCGCGGAGGAAAATGCTTTCAGACGAGAGGTCTCTTGTCCAGTCAGTGAGCAGCATCGAACGGTCCTAAAGGTCTGACTGAGGCCTTTCAGCTTCACAAATGAGCATCACCTCCATCCAGAAGTGGAGAAGGAAATGGATTTACATCTGAAAGGATGTACTGAGATTTCTAGAAGTTATCTGAATCAAAAAGATGTTCAGAAGCTTCTTGAAGTACTGTATGGACATTTTATGGGCACCTGCTCATTTAGTATATATTATTGAATAATGCAGTGGCACATGAGCGTCACCATGCCCAATGCCAAGCAACAACCAGAGGGTCACCAGACACCCCACCCACCCACTCCAAACCCAATACAGGGCTGTAGAGCAGTGAAAATGCATTCTCCAACACTGAGTATAATTCAGTATCTTTGCAACGTACTGAAATGGTGTTTGCAACACAGAACCAATCATCCCACGTCAGTGCCTGACCCTTATGTTGTCATGGCTTAATTCCATCAAATCCTCACAGCAGTGTTCCAAAGTTCAGGGAAGAGGCTATTATATTAGCAATGGAAAGACAACCTCCCTATTAATGCCCTGGAGTCACAAGAAACAGATGAACGTGTCTACACTTTATAAAATGTGCCATCTAGCCCCACACACTGCCCTATCACCTATCCGACAGAGGTGTTACACAATAACTCCAGGGTTTCCCCCACTGCAGGAGTTCATTAAATAAATCAATTCGCATTTTGCTTTGAATTTCAAAGAACAGCACTGCACTACTTTTCTTTGATGTATCATTATCTGCTTACATCAGCAGTGTTGCTAAGAGCTGAGAGCGAGAGTCAGCTTCAGGCTGAGGAAGAGGGGAGCTACAGCACTGTCTCCATTTACTCCACCTAGGGAGGATCCCCTCCTGCCCTTAGACGCAGTTGCCATATCTGGAGTTCACAGAGGAGGGGCAAAAAGGGCACATGGTCCTGCCCTTTGCAGTATCAAGAAATGCCCACTTTTCTGTTGATTTTACTATGTACTACCAAATTACACCACTGGCCAATCATACTGCAATATCAAACTGAGGTTGAAGGCTAGCATTAGTTAGAGCAAGGAAAAATGTATAGAATATCCCTCACACACACACTGCTCTCAATGCTGTTACTGCAGTAATGAATATTGCACTTTACCTGGTAGCTGCACAACATTGTACATATCACTAAGTTGTTTATAAGTATTTTATAAATATGTTCTTAAAATGATAATTTTTTTTGGGTGAATGGAGGATAAACAAAGTAATAATTTATATAACAGTTCATAATTGCTTTCTGTAATAGTTTACTGTGCACATGACAAAACTGAATCTTGGAGCTCAACACGCTTGGAGGAGAAAGTTTTACAAAATATAATTTAAGTTTAATGTTTGTTTGAATCACTACCTTACTGTGCTGATGTTACATCATTCTTTAAGTAACTGACAAAAGGCCAGCTCCACTATGACAACACTGTACATATCCATTTCACTTACTTTAATCAGTCTCTCACTATAAATATTCACAGGCCAAACCAACTTTTCATGATTTAAAAAACACGATTTAAACTGCTACAAATTACTTAAGAAAATGAAAACTAGACTTGCATCCACTAGCAGTAAATTTAAATAGACTAATGCAGTGGTTCCCAAAGTGGGGAGCTATTGCAGGGTGGGTGCGGCAAGGCAAATGAGCTTCACATGTTTGAGCACTGCTAGGAAAAGATGGACAAGTTTGTAACAGCTAGACGTGCAGCAAATGAGTTTTCTCACGCCACAACTTCCAAGGGAAAACAAGTAAATATGAGGAGGCATATCTCAAAGGAATCTCATACTCATCACTGACGATTTTGCAGAGGATATGTATAATATATAATTTTTTGTGTGCGCAGGGACACAATTAGAAACAAATATGTTTAATAATGACTTAAGCACAATCACTTTATTTTTGTTTGTTTTTTTTTTTCTATGAGTAGTTGCATTGTTGTATAAAAGTATAAATAAATTCCAGGGGAGCTTGGAAGTAAAAGTGTGTACATATATCAATATTTGGGGGGGCAGAAAAATTGGTAACCACTGGACTAATGCATAATTGTATAGGAATAATCACTGATGAGGGACATCACTGTAGACCCAAGGTATCAGGTGGGATAAGCTGTTAGCCCTTAATATTGGAAACCTTTGTATTAGTCCCACAAAACAAAAACAAAAGAAGAATTTTATTAGCATACTGAAAACCTGAGCATAACACTGCAAAAGAAATCTTGTCTCAAAACACGTTCTATCGCACTATTTGTGCAGTTATTAGCCAATATCTAGCTTATATTTTAGATTTGATTCATAACAGCAATGGTCATCCCAGTGTTGAACTCACCCGTGTATTTGTGGACATCGCTCACTGTTTAACAGCAGATTTATTTATTAACATACACCTGCTTGGGTACATGCTGCAGCGCATCAAAGATGGGTTTATAATTATTCTTCGGGAGAAAGTTTTGAATCTGAATCCTACAACAGCACAACCTGATTGTGTGAGCACCACACGTCACATTTTTGCTCATTTACATTGTCATTAAAATGAATGAGCAAAATGTCTACATTATAAAAGCAATGGTAATACCAAATATTCAGGAAAATGAGCTGCGAGAATCTTCATGGCAATGGGAACAAACCATAGTGGTGAAGCTTTGTCAGATTTCATTAAAACTTGCTTATGCCACTGTCCATCACAGAGGGTGAGAAATGTCAAGATAGCCCTGGTCAAGTACAAAAGAGCAGTCGTTCTGTATTTTCTCTCTTTCTAAATAATACTTTAGCAATCTTTCCTTTATTTGTTTTCCATATAGGAAATCCATTCCTGATATGAACTCTTCCAGAAGTGCTCCCCCCAATGTCCTTTATTAAACTTCATCAGTCTCTGCCCCCTGCACAAGCCACTACCGGCTGTGTTTCTGGATTAACACAGTGTTGTGCATCTAAAGATGTGGTTTATACATCGACGCAAGTTGCCAAGAACTCAAAGCCATCACCTGTCATTTTGACTCAAGGTTGTAGCAGGTGGCTCACAGTCCAGCTTCTTGACTTATGGCCCTTACTGGACTTAGCACTCCCCTCTACTCTATTTGAACAGTCACCCTGAGGGCAAGGTTTTTCTTCAGTTTGTCTTAGCCACATTACTGCCTTCCACCTTGCAGGAGGGATCAGGTGCGCACCTGTGCCCTGTGGCCCTGTGCTATTTCAAGGAGCTGACCTTCTGACCCAAGGTCAATAATGGATGGAATTCTGTAAATGCAGTGCAGGTCGGTGAGGGAGTGGGAGAGGCCAGAGAGAACACATGTCTAACCTGCTGGTGGTCTAGATTTTATCCACGGGGAACACTTCACTCAGGGGCATTGCCTTACTTTAATTATTTAATGTCGGTGCCTGTGTGCGCCCTTCAACCTGCTGCTTTTACTAAATCAAGGGTGTCAAGAGAGTTTTATTGTCAATTCTGCATATGTACAGGACATACAAAGTATTGAAATTGCATTACTCTCCTCTCCAACTCTCCTGCAGTGACATTTAACAAAAACATAGACTAGATTCAACTAAGCTAAGTATATAAATATATGAAAGTGAGCAAACAGAAAACAAGTACAGGACGTACGATACCAGCAGCTCACTGATAGACATACATGAGACAATGGGATACTGACTGAAGACAATAACCTGATTTGGAGGTAGGATACTGAATGTACAAGGCAAGTACAATGCAAGTGCTCTAATAACTATTATTATTATTATTATTATTATGTTCTATCATCCTTACTTTGATATGAGAAAACGATCTTATGAATTTAAATGTGAGCAAGAAACTATACAAATAGGAATTTTCAGAACACAATACCATTACCATCCAATGAAAAACCATGTACATCCCAAAGAGCTTTCAGTGCACGTCAATGTAGAGAGCAAAATAAAAACAATCCACAAAAATGTAGATATGTATTTCATTTGACAGCGATGATTAAACACTACACTATTATGCTGCTACAGAATAAATATGAAAAGAAAAATTATAAAACATTATCACAAACAAACAGATTTGACTGATGTGGCTTTTAGAGGCATTTTGTCTTTTCAGATATCTGCTTACCATCACGACCCCTGCATAATTTAGAGTTTTTATTCAAAATAATGGTTTGTTATTCTCTTAAATGGTTCATTTCACAGCAACCTTCTCTTAATGACTTGGCTTAAATCTAAACAACTGAATGCAGAAACCAGAGTAGAATTTCCCATTAAAATGTCATAATCCCATCAAGTTATAATGCATTACAATTTGTTTCCATTCTGTCCTGGATCTATTCATCAGTGAAAACCCAAAGTCTGCTTTACTTTTATAGTTCTACTGTCCAAGGTTGTATCCACGTTAACAAATATAGGCAAGGAATGTAGCTATATTTGTTTAAACAATGCTAAACAAGTCTCAGTTAAATATGCCCTGCTTCGACAATTGCACAAAAAGATCTTCCAATATTAGTACATGTATAAATGTCTAAACAGAGCAATCTAAGATCTTTGTAGTTTGTATACTCAGATGTGAGAAAGGAAACAAAACACCTTTCCACAGATTCAGTTGTTTTATTAAATATGTGCGAACTCTGTTACATACCTGAAGACAGTTTACAGAAACAGTGCTGTAAACTGTTTAAACCCTGTATAACGGTTATTGTTGAGAGAGGGATAAGGCTGATTTTTCCAACATTGTTGGCATCAAAAATTACACATGCACATTCAATAAGAGTGAACTATAGATAGTACAAATGCTGGGGATAGTCATTAAAAACACATACAAATCCTCATTCACAAACAGAGGCATGTCTAACGCTGCAGACAGAGAGATGTTTTCACTGATCTCCATCAGGAAGTGCTTGGCATATTTTGACCAATGGAGCCAGTCAAGCATCAGTGTATAGGCCCCAAACTTCAGCCAACAAGTCCTCTCTCTGAGTCTGTGTGTGTGTAGGAAACATCTTCATCATGTGAATGCAGAGTGGCAGTCTTAGGTTCTCTATCCAAACCGGAGACGTTGATGCGGCTGGCCGCACACAAAGGCCGTGGTGGTGGACATATATCAGCACTGGCCTCATCACAGAACCTCCCACCTCACACTCAATGGAATTCCTGCATTTCCAAATCAGACATGAAAGAAACAGCTTCCCACATTCCTATGGATCTGGAAGCATTCCTTAACACCGCTTTGCTTTGTTTACATTTACATTTATGCATTTGGCAGACGCTTTTATCCAAGCTTTGTATTTTTTACATGTAGAATAGTTTA